>NC_069503.1:589419137-589456637 GCF_027579735.1 Bombina bombina | reverse complement strand
TGTCAGTTGAGATGAGTCTTTATGGACAAAATATATATATGAATGGTATATATTTTGAATTGATATGCAGTAAATCCCAGGCAAAAAGAAGTGTATAGTTGTCTTCTTACCGGAAGGTACCTCAATCATATGAGGTAATGTGTAGTCATATGATATAGGTGGTGGTCTGTGGTCCGCCGCTGTCTGTGTTTGTTCTTTCCGTGCAGCCTTGTGTATGGTAGTCCTGGTTAAGGAGCTTCCTGAGTCTGGTGCTTCGATAGATCTTGGCGATATGGTAGAAGTCTTGTCCCGGGGTCTTTCCCAGTTGTCTCACAGGTAGAGGTGGAGGAAAGAAAACAAAGCAGACATAGCGTAATCCAGTAAAAGTAAAGCAATTTATTTACATTAAAATCATAAGAATTGCACTCACATGTGATAACCTCAATCTTATATGAGGTAAGTATAGGCACATAAACAGTAAGGGTGTTGAATGAGTAGTAAATGCTGTCACCACTGAAGATAAAATAATGAGGTGATAATGTCTCTAATGTGGCTGTAAAAACAGATTTCAAAACCTATATAAAACCCCTTGGAAGAACACTCTAAACCGTCTGCAGCAGGTCAGAGTATGGTTTCCAGCGGGGAAAAAAGTCTGCCGTGTGAATAGCAAAGAACAGTGTTCTAATCACTATGATTTGTCCTGGGGTCAGGAGCTGTAGGAGACGCCGGTACACACTGTAAGTACAAGTGGGGAAACAGTACTGCCACACCTGGAGAGCCTTACGCGTTTCGAAGTGTCAGGTACTTCTTCGTCAGAGACATTGCCTCTGACGAAGAAGTACCTGACACTTCGAAACGCGTAAGGCTCTCCAGGTGTGGCAGTACTGTTTCCCCACTTGTACTTACAGTGTGTACCGGCGTCTCCTACAGCTCCTGACCCCAGGACAAATCATAGTGATTAGAACACTGTTCTTTGCTATTCACACGGCAGACTTTTTTCCCCGCTGGAAACCATACTCTGACCTGCTGCAGACGGTTTAGAGTGTTCTTCCAAGGGGTTTTATATAGGTTTTGAAATCTGTTTTTACAGCCACATTAGAGACATTATCACCTCATTATTTTATCTTCAGTGGTGACAGCATTTACTACTCATTCAACACCCTTACTGTTTATGTGCCTATACTTACCTCATATAAGATTGAGGTTATCACATGTGAGTGCAATTCTTATGATTTTAATGTAAATAAATTGCTTTACTTTTACTGGATTACGCTATGTCTGCTTTGTTTTCTTTCCTCCACCTCTACCTGTGAGACAACTGGGAAAGACCCCGGGACAAGACTTCTACCATATCGCCAAGATCTATCGAAGCACCAGACTCAGGAAGCTCCTTAACCAGGACTACCATACACAAGGCTGCACGGAAAGAACAAACACAGACAGCGGCGGACCACAGACCACCACCTATATCATATGACTACACATTACCTCATATGATTGAGGTACCTTCCGGTAAGAAGACAACTATACACTTCTTTTTGCCTGGGATTTACTGCATATCAATTCAAAATATATACCATTCATATATATATTTTGTCCATAAAGACTCATCTCAACTGACAATAACTGATTCCTCTATTATATTGGATTCAACTTGTATACTAATTGTTTGTAGCTGCGCAGAAGTACTTTGATTTTTCTCTTTCATTACCATTCATTACAGTGTCAGGGGTACACTTATTATCTTCACTTCTTGCTGCACTCCCATACACACTATCATTTTATTGTAGTTGTGGCAATTACCAACACTACTACCAATACTGGTAATTTACTACACTTATTGCACCGTAGGTGCTGGGTTACCTATACCAGTGTTCCTTCTAGAGCGCT
This sequence comes from Bombina bombina, assembly GCF_027579735.1. Taxonomy (NCBI): domain Eukaryota; kingdom Metazoa; phylum Chordata; class Amphibia; order Anura; family Bombinatoridae; genus Bombina; species Bombina bombina. The sequence goes on along the minus strand of NC_069503.1, from coordinate 589,454,768 downwards.
GGTGATTTTTTCTTGCTCTACCTAAATTACATTTGTTGTTCATTTTTCAAACAAAAAATATTTTTTACGCATGTCTGTCATTCACACAGCATTCACATCACTTAAAACTTCTATTCATGATACATTAACGCTCGATTTCCATTATTTTTACCTCAATTTCACATTATGTTGACATATTTACCTCATATAAGGCTAGATTATGAGCGGCTCGCTAACTGTTGAGCGCAACCGATATTGGATTTCTTCTGCTTTTGGCGCGCAAAATAATACGCGTATGATGAGTTGAAAGTAAATGAGTTTGCTTGGGTGCAATCGAAAAACGCGTGTTAGGTTAGTGTGACTTCAGCGCTCTGGTTAACTGTTGCGCAAGACAACAAAAAGTGGCACAAAACACATCAAAAATACATTTAAAAGTACAGTTACATTCATAATAAAACTGTCTGATAAAAAATATTTTAAAAAATTGCATTAAAAAGTTATAAGGGCTCAAAGATATAAGGTCTCATGCGTTAGAAAAAAAGGCAGGCAAAGGTCTTTAACTTAGAGATACATACATATAGATTTCTACAGATGTATGTAATATGATATACTTCTGTACATATTTCACATTCCAGTGTTCTTCGTATAAATTAATATGTTCTAAGTATTTTATTCCTATATAAATCTGTATATATCTATACCTATATATAATTATATATATATATTTATTTAAAAATAACATACCCGATAAAATATGTTATAAATATAACAAATTCTTCTATGTGAAGAACATGGAAATATTAAATATTCATATTTTATGTCGGGTTTAGTGCTTTTGAATAAACACGGTTGAATTAGCTCGCGAGTATGGGTATTAGTTTGTTGCAGTTTTCACTCTCCATTGACGCCTATAGAGGAATATGTTAAAGTATTCGTGATATCCCTTTAAAAGGTTGTCACATCAGTAATAGTTGTTTTTTTGTCTGTGGTATACCTTTAATACACAACATATGGTTTACATTTTGCATTTACAGCTTCCATTGATTTACACACAATCCTTCAGGTGACTGTAGCCGTGTATTAAAAAAAATGCATTTCCCATTTTAGCTCCTGGGTTTATTTTACTAATTAAAACAAACTGAACAGCTGCTTTGCAAACCAGCTTATGTAACCTGAGAAGCAACAAATGCTTCCAAACAATTCACAATTTTTCCAATGACGTTCATTTTAGTGGTACTGATAATATCGCGAAAATCTACTGGTGCTGAACTGGATTTAGATGAAACTAAATAAGACGATGTTATTAGCTTTGCATCTTTACAATGTAAATGTCAGAAAATAAGAAATATGTAGTTCTTGAGTGAGCATATTCGGAATATTCTCTAGTCTATATTTTATTGCTTCATTTAAAGCTTTGTATAACATTTATTACACATAAATATTTCAAGTTCTGTTGCCAGGCGATTTTGCCTCAATTTTGATATTGGGAAAATAAAATCTAAATTTCCATTTTTTAAAGAGATATTAAACACCTCATGATTTTGTGTAAAAAAATAAATAAATCTTATGTTCCTTAAAGAGGCCAAAAAGCAAAAAAATATGGTTACAGAATATGTTTTTTTAGCCTCTATGGAGTGTGAGACAAACACATTTTTTTTTTGCACAAACGCAAGACGTGCTTAATGCCCCTTTAAAGAGACAGTGTACTGTAAAACTGGTTTCCTCTCAATGTATTTCCAATGACTTGTTATAACAGCTGAATAGTATAACTGTATAGGGAATTGTTCCTTTAGGTTTATTTTTGAATATGAACAAGCTGTGTTAGCTCTTTGAAACCATAACCCATTAAGACGTGTTGAGTTTGCAGGGACATAAATCCTTCTTACATTATCACTCTTTATACACTCACACACAAAGCCTCCTTATCTTACCTCAGTTTGTATACTTGGGGAGAACAATTGAACATGAACATTTTAGTACTTATCCCTACTACCCAGAGGCGTAACTAGAAACCACAGGGCCCAGGTGCAAGAATCTAAGAACTGGGGAGACATAATGTGGCACTATACCTGGTGGCTTTGCCTGGTTGTATAAAAGTAATTTGACAATGTGACAATGGACAGTGCCACCCCACCTCTCAGCAGCAGTAGTACAGCCCAAGAATACGTTTCCACCAACCTACTTAGAGAAGCCTGAAAGCTCTACTGCTTACCTGTCTTTTCCCCCCTTGTTCTCTCCCGAGTACCAACTCAGTGTGCTCTCTCCTGCGGCTGCTGTCTCCAGTCTCACTGCCGCGCTGCAGACTCCTAGTCCCAGACTCCTACTACTGACTAGACACTACACGTGCAGTCAGTCAGGGTGACTCTAGACTATCTGTGTGGCAGTGCGCGCCACAGAAGCCAAAATAGGAAGTTCCTGGGCGGCAGCCGGCAGAGTCGGGTCAGTTTGTTTCCAATAACTTTAATTCAGGCAAAAACTTTCTTTGTCAAAGAAAGTTTGTGCTGGAATTAGTTATTGGAAAAAAAAAATAATAATTACATTTTAAAAACAAAACACAACCTGAAGTTGGGCCCCCCTGTGGAAAAAACCTCCTTGTCCCGGTCACAGTTGCGACCGTGGCATCACTGTTCGTTCCTCCCCTGCTACTACTCCCCACTGGGAGTGTAATTTCTTCTCCTGGTTATGTTTACATAACTTTTTCGTACAAATAACTTAAGTATTGAAATATTCAGTATAGGTGGGGGATTCAACATGCAAAAGCAGCAATATCAAATGACAAAATAAAGCTAAAGAAGCTATCTGAAATAATTTTAATACACTCTCCAGCAGGTAAAACAGATCATTGGGAACACATTAAATGTGAGAAAATTGTACAGTCCACTGTTTCTTTAATTAATATTTGTTACACTGTTGCATCTACTTTGCAGATTCAGAATTTTAGACTTTGTTAAAAACTGGCAAAATCATACTAGTTTTTTCATGTTTTTTTAATTCATTTTGACATATAATTAATTTGAACATACAGGACTAGATTACAAGTAGCATGCTAACAGTTGCATGCAAGCGGGTTTATTGCAACTCTTTGTGTGGAAGTAGTGCGCGTATTACAGGTTGAAAGTAAACGTGTTCACTCAAATGCAATTTAATTTAACGTACGTCAGGTTAGCATGACTTCAGAGCTCTGGTTAACTGTTACGCACAAAACATAAAAAATACATTTAAAATACTGTTACACTCATAACACTAATAAAAATATTTTTAATAATTGCAATAAAAAGAGTTATAAGGGTTTAAAGATGTGAGGTCTCAGGTGTTTGAAAAGAAAAGGACTGCAAAGGGCTTTAGAATAGAGATACATACATATACATGTCTAAATATGTATATGTATGTGTACATGTGTATTTATATGTGTATATATTTATTTACAGACATAAATACACATATAAATACATAAATACTTATATAGACATATATATAAGGGCATTGGAGACCTTTGCAGTCAAGTAGCTAAAAACATGAAAAATCATATTTATGCAATATTAATTTTTAATAAAGTGTTTAACTGTGTATGTACTGTATATATTTCACATTTCAATGTTCTTCACATAGGGGAATATGTTCTTTGTATTTTAAAATAGATCTCTCTCTCTCTCTCTCTCTCTCTCTCTCTCTCTATATATATATATATATATATATATATATATATCTTTCTCTCTATATCTCTCTCTTCTCTCTATATCTCTCTCTCCATCTCTCTCTCTCTATATATATATATATCTCTCTCTATATATATATATCTCTCTCTATATATATATCTCTCTCTCTCTATATATATATATATATATATATATATATATATATATCTATATATATATCTATATCTCTCTATATATATCTCTCTCTATATATATCTCTCTCTATATATATTTATCTCTCTATATCTCTCTCTCTCTCTATCTCTCTCTCTATATCTCTCTCTCTATCTCTCTCTCTCTCTATGTCTCTCTATATATCTCTCTCTATATCTCTCTCTCCCTCTTTCTCTCTCTCTCTCTATATATATATATATATATCTATCTCTCTCTCTCTCTCTATCTCTCTCTCTCTCTCTTTTTAAATTATCTAAATATATAGGTATAGATACATATTTTACCAAAATACCATTATTTATATATATTTATATGTGTGTATGTTTAAGAATAAATAGAACATATTTTGCTTTGTGAAGAACATTGGAATGTGAAATATTAATATTTCATGTTGGGTTAGGGCACTTGTTTAAATGCAATCAGGTTTGTGCAACTTGGTGGGTCTTTTTTTTTTCACTTCTCGCTCTCTATTTAAGTCTGAGGGGTATACATTAGCATGTTAAATTCCTGTCATCTATAATTTTAACAACAGTGACTAAAAATCAACTTTAATAATTGAATAAATACATGATTGTGTATAATATAAACAATTCAGTTATAAAAAAATCAGCTATCATTAAAAATCTTTTTTTCATAAATGTAATATATCACATATTTTTGCATAAATCTTTTGCTAGGTTTAATAAAAAAGACACAATATATGAAAGATGTGTTAGCTACATATTCATGTATTTACAGTTTATGGGGAATATTTATCAAAGCGTCAACTGATAATAAGCTGGAATCCCGCATCGTATTTGACACGAGATTGATCCGCCGTAGTTAACAAAGCGTCAAGATCGTCAAATGTTGAAATGTGTGACGAAGTATACGCTCCCAAGGCAATCCAACGCAGATCGATGCTTGCGTCATTACAGATGTTTTGAATTCACATTTGACTCTATTTGACCCTTTTCCCAATTTATCATACATTTAACAGGTACACTCGCGTCTATTCCGACGCAGCGTACCGAGTTTTCAAACCACCACCCTTGAAGCCACGGATGCCATAGAAATCAATGGGAGTCTGAAAGCACAAAAAGCTTATGTTCGATGCTGCAAGCGAATGAAGCATATTACATAATAAAAGTAAATTAGAAACTTTCTTAAAATTGTATAACCTTTCTAAATCAAACAATATTATTGCTACACATTTGATGCATTAGTAGATATAGGAATAAAATAAAAAATACATTACTATTTATGGATTATGTTACATCTTTGTCTCCCATTACAAAGCATGGGGACAATATTATTTCTCCAAATTTGGTGCAAAGTTTTGCCACAAACTTGTTGCACTAATAGATATAGAGATACAAATGAAATAAATACACAAAATAACTTCCTTTTTATTCTTCCTATTTATTTTTTTGATAAATCTATTTGCATCTTGTTTAAGGCATATAATACAAGTCCAACTTCGCACCAATTATGATGGAAACTCCTAAACAACCCAAACACTAGTGAATTTTTCAACCACTTTTGATTGAAATATGCATAATCACATGATTTTTTACATCAGCCAATCTGATTCAAATATACATTTTAAACTATCACTAATGAATCAAATTGCTCGATACTTGTTACATTGTGTATTATTCTCTGAAAGTATGTATATGTGAAATTAGTATTAAAGATATACATTGATGCTGACATTAGGAGAGAGAGTGTAATATTTTATACAATGATTTTAAAATTCAAATGTTTGATTCTATATAATTTTAAGATGATAGCTCAAAGGGATAAACCACCTAACATTAAACTGTCATGAATCAGATACAGCAGAAATTAGAATCACCTCTTTACTGTCATGCTATTTTCAGTTTATTTTTTCCTTCTCTTTAATTTTTTTTTCAGTAAGAAATGTCATCTTATATGCCAGCCCATTTTGTAACACATGTGTAGGGGTGCTTTTTGAAACCAGATTGCAATCAGGAGGGGTTACACAGGTACAGAGAGAAAACTGGCCCAGCTCTTAAAATATCCATTTATTGTAAATAAATACATATGATACCCTGATTACATATTATATTCACAATTATTCCTGCTCAGAATAGAGATAAATTTACACTATATACATATAGTGGTATAAATAAACACAGATATATGAAAGATCACATTGTTTAGAACAAAAAAAGGAATTTAGGGACATGTAAATATGTTTGCAAGAGATTTCTGACATAACACACATATATATATTTTTTATAAGTATGTGCAAAGATATATGTACAAATTCTAGCATTAATAATCATTTATAAAATAAAACATGGGATAAAAGCATATCATGACTTCTAGAAATACAATTACACATTAATTTATGTGAACGTATCATATAACAGATTTGTTTGTATAACAAATAAATATAAAAATAACTTTCGATGAGATACTGTATTGTTTCTTGAGGTATAAATCTAGCTATTTCTTGGACATTAACAGATGAAAAATAAAAGATTAGCTTTAGAGAAATGTGCTTGTTCATGGACAGTAATGAAATGGTATAAATAAAGTTGGGGAAAAAACAAAATAACTGTGACATCGATGACTGTTAGTTAACAACAATCCAATGCTCATCGCGCCGTACTTGACGCGCGTGTTTTTGACTGTTTTTTTATAAATAAGGGCATCGTACGCAGACGCTGGCAATTGCACCGAGATGGATGCTTTGATAAATATCCCCCGCCCCTATATGTTTTCTCATGAAACAGACATTTACAAGTATGTATAAAATAAATTATATATACTGAATAAAACATGTTAAATGTCAAAATTTACTAATATTTAACATTTTTAATTCACTGAAATGCTATTATTCTTTATCAAGGTATATTTTGTGCCTTTTTTACGTTTTCTAGTAGAAAGCAAAAGAACGTATTTGGAGGCAGAACGAAATTAGATACTGTGTCCGTTTTTTTTAATGTTCAAATAGTCCATCTTTATGCTGTGCTGGATCACCAAGGGAAATAACCCACCCGTATTTGGTAATGTTTCTAGGAAATGTAGTAGATATGTAACTAAAATAATTCTTGTATGCTTGTATTTGCAGAGAACCACGGGAATATGAGATTGATGGAACATGTTATGCCTGTAACCCAGAATGCCTGCCACAGAATGGCACTATCACCTGCACAGGGCCGGTAAGTGTACTAAAGATATATATATATATATGTGTGTGTGTGTGTATATATATATATATATATATATATATATATATATATATATATACATGATTTTTTGTAGTTTGTGTAATTTAGGTGTTTAGGAAGAGTTTGTTTTTTTGAGATCCACTTTTCTACCTCTGTGAACTGGTCTTGAAGCACTGCCTCAAGCTGCGGCAGATCGGATTTGCTTGCATAGATTACTGTGTCGTCTGCGTACATGTGTGCAGTTGAGGATTTGCAGACATTTGGCAGATCATTTATAAATAATGTGAATAGTAGGGGGCCGAGAATGGAACCTTGGGGAACACCACACGTGACTGGGAGAGGGAGGGAGTCGCTGTCAGAAATGGAGACAAAGGGGCCTATCTATCAAGCTCCGAATGGAGCTTGATGGCCGGTGTTTCTGGCGAGTCTTCAGACTCACCAGAAACAGCAGTTATGAAGCAGCGGTCTAAAGACCGCTGCTCCATAACCCTGTTCTCCTGCTCTGAGCAGGCGGACAGGAATCGGCACAATTCAACCCGATCAAATACGATCAGGTTGATTGACACCTCCCTGCTGGCAGCCGATTGGCCGTGAGTCAGCAGGGGGCAGCGTTGCACCAGCAGCTCTTGTGAGCTGCTGGTGCAATGCTGAATACGGAGAGCGTATTGATCTCCGCATTCAGCAAGGTCTTGCGGACCTGATCCGCACTGTCGGATCAGGTCCGCAAGACCTTTCATAAATAGAGGCCATATTGTGATTGATCCGATACATATGATCGAAACCAGGTTAGCGGACGATCACCAATACCTGAGTTTTTTAGTTTGAGCAGTAGTATGTCGTGGTCTACTGTGTCAAAGGCCTTTGCAAAATCAAGGAAAATTGCTCCAGTTAGATCTCCTTGTTCCATGTCAGTTTGGATGTTGTTGCAAACTTTTAGGAGGGCAGTTGTAGTGGAGTGATTCAGGCGAAAACCTGATTGATCAGGGGTCAGATAGTTATATTGTTGGTAATACTCAAATAGTTGCGTATGGACGCATTTTTCTAAGATTTTTGACAATACTGGGAACAATGATATGGGGCGATAGTTAGTAACCAAGGTTAACTCACCACTTTTATGGATAGGCACTACTCTTGCAGTCTTCCAAAGTTTGGGTATGTATCCAGACACCAAGGATTCGTTAATTAGGGTTGTGACAGGTTTAGCAATAGCCACCGCACTGAGCTTCAACAGCATTGCTGTGATTTGATCAGGTCCAGACTGGTTTTTCATTTTTAGTTTATTAAGGTGTTTCTTAATGACATTGATGGGTACAGGTCTAAGATTGAACTTCTCTATATTGGGTCTTTGCAGATTTAGTGGGACCTGATCCACAGTTGTAGTTTCAGGATGTGTGTCATTTATTAGTTTGCAAACAGGGTCGTGGAGCATCCAACAAAATAATTGTTAAAGGCATTTGCTACTTCTAAGGGAAGTTGCTAGGTTTGGTTGTCCACTTTGACAGTGGAGGGTTGGGAGTGGATTGGGGGAGTGTGTAAGTTATTTATGACTTTCCAAAACTTTCTAGGGTTTTAAATGGTATTGTTCAGATTTTCACAGAAATATTGGGCCTTAGCCTATTTGTTTAGTGCATATATTTTGCCATTGTCTATATACACAGTGATCGTTCATAGAGCCAGAATGCTTGAACTTTGGCCACAATGAGTCCCAAAACAGGTACATTTGAATGAGGTCAGCTGTGATCCAATTCATATGTGATCCAATTCATGTGTGCTCCTTTTACTCTTACCTTACGCATGCAAATTCCAAACTTCTAGGTGTTCGGACTGAAAGAATTCAACTGCAGAGTCTAAATCTGGGATTAGGTTTAATCTGTGCCAGGGGAGGTTCTTGATGTAATTTAGAAATGATTGAAGATTAAATTTTTTGAAGGACCTGGTGATTTTAAAATTGGGAGAGGATTTAGTAGCCTTTATTTTGTGCACAAAGTACACTAAGCAGTGGTCACTGAAACTGTTAGGGAGAACACCTGCCTCCTGGATTCGGTCAGGAGAAGTGGAGAGAATCCAATCAAGCAGGGTGTGGTTATGGCTTTTAATGTTTATGCGAGTTGGGGAGGAGATTAATTGTGTTAGCTGCAAAGTCTTTAACAGCGAGCAAGAACTATTGTTTTTAGGATTCAGCCAATCAATATTAAAATCTCCAAGGACCAAAATTTTACTTTTTGGCTTTTGAGCTATGGTTTCACTAAAGAGATGGGCTATGTTAGAAAGGGAATGCACAGGGGAGCTAGGTGGGCGGTAGATTCCTGCAACAATGATTGATTTACTCACTTGTGCCAGAAAGGAAACCAAAGGTGACAGGAGAGCTGAATTTATGTAAGGGGGTGTACTTTATGGAATTGACAACATAAATTACAATGCCGCCTCCTCTTTTTGCTCTGTCATTTCTATGGCATGAATACCCATGTATTCAGGTATTCAGGTATTTTTGCAGTTAGCCACAATTCAGAGATCACAATGATTTTGGGCTTGTAATGTGAACACTACACTTGCACTGCATCAGTTTTTGGTAGTAAGCTGCGGATATTACAGTGCACAAAGGAGAGGCCTTTTCTCTTGTAAGATGTATCGAGTCCACTGATTCATCCATACTTGTGGGATATTCTCCTTCCCTACAGGAAGTGGCAAAGAGAGCACCCACAGCAGAGCTGTCTATATAGCTCCTCCCCCAGTCATTCTCTTTGCCTGCTTAACTGCTAGGAAGGGTAAAGTGAGTGTGGTGCCAAAAATGTTAGTTTTTATTTTCTCAAGCAAAAGTTTGTTATTTTAAATGGTACCGGTGTGTACTATTTACTCTCTGGCAGAAAAGGGATGAAGCTTTCTGCAAGGAGGATGATGATCTTAGCATTTTGTAACTAAGATCCACTGCTGTTCTCACAAGGGCTGAAGAGTACAGGAAAACTTCAGTTGGGGGAACAGTTTGCAGGCTAAACTGCATTAAGGTATGTTCAGTCTATTTTTTTCTAGACAGACTGTGTTATTTCTAGAAAAGGCTGGCAATATCCCCATGAGGGAAAGGTAAGCTGTATTCAATAAAAGAGGAATCCAAGCTTGCATAAAGGGCTCATTAGTTACTGGTGACACTAATAGGAAAAAACGTTTTGGTTTAATTACAAATATAAAGTTTTTTGAGGGACTTTAAGGGGTCTTTGTGGCTTGTTTAAGGGTTATTAGCCCACATGGCTAGTTTAAGAAACACTCTGTGGTGTTTCTTTTAGGCCCCATAACATCGAGTGAGGTGGGAGGGGCCTATTTTGCACAGTTTATTTACCTCAGAAGCATCCAGCTACTTCTCCAGAGATTCCTGCTGTATTTGAGGGCTGTAAAGAGTTTTTTTCCCCCACAAATCGTTCCTAAAGGGCAGGTAGGTGCCACAGCAGAGCTGTGGCAAGGTGCTGAACGTTATTTTACCGGTTTTGAAGTTTTTTCAATCCGCTTTTTACATTAAGGGGTTAATTGTTTATTTGCATAGTGGTGCAAAGTTACTAAGGCTTTATGATGCTACTGTAAAAAATTCATTTTGTTTACTGCTTTTTTACACTGTTTTGCAGAGTTTGTGCAGCTTTTTTTCTCTTAAAGGCACAGTACCGTTTTTGTTTAAAGTGTTATTTACTTTGATTAAAGTGTTTTCCAAGCTTGTTTGTTTCATTACTAGCCTGTTTAACATGTCTGACACCAAGGAAAATCCTTGTTCTATGTGTTTAGAAGCCATTGTGGAACCCACTCTTAGAATGTATCCCACTTGCACTGATATGTCTATAAATTATAAAGACCATATTTTAGCACTTAAAAATATTGCAATAGATGATTCTCAGTTAGAAGGAAATGAGGGTTTAGCATCTAGCTCTCCCCAAGTGTCACAACCAGTAACGCCCGCACAAGTGACGCCAAGTACCTCTAATGCGTCAAATTCGTTTACTTTACAAGACATGGCCATAGTTATGAATAAAACCCTCACAGAGGTTTTCTCTAAACTGCCTGGTTTACAAGGAAAGCGTGACAGCTCTGGGTTAAGAACAAATGCTGAGCCGTCTGACGCTTTAGTAGCAGTATCCGATATACCTTCACAATGTTCTGAAGTAGGGGTAAGGGATTTGTTATCTGAGGGAGAGATTTCTGATTCAGGAAAGACGCTCCCTCAGACAGATTCTGATATGACGGCCTTTAAATTTAAGCTTGAACACCTCCGCTTATTGCTCAAGGAGGTATTAGCTACTCTAGACGATTGTGACCCTATAGTGGTCCCAGAGAAATTGTGTAAAATGGACAGATACTTAGAGGTTCCTGTTTACACTGATGTTTTTCCAGTCCCTAAGAGGATTGTGACTATTGTTACTAAGGAGTGGGATAGACCAGGTATTCCGTTCGCTCCCCCTCCTGTTTTTAAGAAAATGTTTCCCATATCTGACACCATACAGGACTCGTGGCAGACTGTTCCTAAGGTGGAGGGAGCTATTTCTACTCTTGCTAGGCATACAACTATACCTATCGAAGACAGTTGTGCTTTCAAAGATCCTATGGATAAAAAATTAGAGGGTCTCCTAAAGAAATTTTTTGTTCATCAAGGTTTTCTTCTCCAACCTATTGCATGCATTGTTCCTGTAACTACTGCAGCTGCTTTCTGGTTTGAGGCTCTAGAAGAGGCTCTCCAGGTGGAGACTCCATTAGAGGATATTATGGATAGAATTAAGGCCCTTAAGTTGGCTAATTCTTTCATTACAGATGCCGCTTTCCAAATGGCTAAATTAGCGGCAAAGAATTCAGGTTTTGCCATTTTAGCACGCAGGGCGTTATGGCTTAAGTCCTGGTCTGCTGATGTGTCATCAAAATCTAAGTTGTTGAACATCCCTTTCAAAGGAAAGACCCTATTCGGGCCTGCACTGAAAGAAATTATTTCAGACATCACTGGAGGGAAAGGCCATGCCCTCCCTCAGGATAAAACAAATAAAATGAGGACCAAACAAAATAATTTTCGTTCCTTTCGGAACTTCAAAGGTCCCGCTTCAGCTTCCCCTGCAGCAAAGCAAGAGCGGAATTCTGTCCAATCCAAGTCAGTCTGGAGACCTAACCAGGCTTGGAACAAAGGTAAACAGGCCAAGAAGCCTGCTGCTGCCTCTAAGACAGCATGAAGGGGTAGCCCCCGATCCGGGACCGGATCTAATAGGGGGCAGACTCTCTCTCTTCGCTCAGGCTTGGGCAAGAGATGTTCACGATTCCTGGGCTTTAGAAATTGTGTCTCAAGGATATCTTCTGGACTTCAAAGACTCCCCCCCCCCCCCCAAGGGGGAGATTTCACATTTCTCAATTTTCTGCAAACCAGACAAAGAGAGAGGCGTTCTTACGCTGTGTAGAAGACCTACATACCATGGGAGTGATCCGCCCAGTTCCAAGAGCGGAACAAGGGCTAGGTTTTTACTCCAACCTGTTTGTGGTTCCCAAAAAAGAGGGAACTTTCAGACCGATCTTGGATCTCAAAATTCTAAACAAATTACTCAGAGTACCATCTTTCAAGATGGAGACTATTCGGACTATTCTTTCTCTGATCCAGGAGGGTCAATATATGACTACAGTGCATTTAAAGGATGCGTATCTACACATCCCTATTCACAGAATTTTCACAAAGGTGCTAGGGTCCTTTTTGGCGGTTCTAAGACTGCGGGGTATAGCAGTGGCGCCTTATCTAGACGACATCTTAATTCAGGCGTCGTCTTTCCAGCTAGCCAAGTCTCACACGGACATCGTGTTGGCTTTTCTGAGATCTCACGGACGGAAGGTGAACATAAAAAAAAGTTCTCTCGTCCCTCTCACAAGAGTTTCCTTCCTAAGTAATCTGATAGACTCGGTAGAAATTAAAATATTTCTGACGGAGGTCAGAAAATCAAAACTTTTAATCACTTGCCGAGCTCTTCATTCCATTCCTCGGCCATCAGTGGCTCAGTGTATGGAGGTAATCGGACTCATGGTAGCGGCAATGGACATAGTTCCTTATGCCCGCCTACACCTCAGAAAACTGCAACTATGAATGCTCAAACAGTGGAATGGGGATTATGCAGATTTATCTCCTCAACTGCATCTGGACCAAGAGACCAGAGATTCTCTTCTCTGGTGATTGTCTCAGGACCACCTGTCTCAGGGAATGTGTTTCCGCAGGCCAGAGTGGCTCATAGTAACGACAGATGCCAGCCTGCTAGGCTGGGGTGCAGTCTGGAAATCCCTGAAAGCACAGGGTTTATGGTCTCGGGAGGAATCTCTCCTCCCGATAAACATTCTAGAACTGAGAGCGATATTCAATGCGCTTCAGGCATGGCCTCAGCTAGCTGCGGCCAAATTCATCAGATTTCAGTCGGAAAACATCAGGACTGTAGCCTATATCAATCATCAAGGAGGAACACGGAGTTCTCTAGCGATGATGGAGGTAACCAAAATAATCCGATGGGCGGAGGATCACTCTTGCCATCTCTCAGCAATCCATATCCCAGGGGTAGAGAACTGGGAGGCAGATTTCCTAAGCCGTCAGACTTTTCATCCGGGGGAGTGGGAGCTTCATCCGGAGGTATTTGCCCAGCTGACTCAGCTATGGGGCACACCAGAATTGGATCTGATGGCGTCCCGACAGAACGCCAAACTTCCTTGTTACGGGTCCAGGTCCCGGGATCCCCAGGTGGTACTGATAGATGCTCTAGCAGTGCCCTGGTCCTTCAATCTGGCTTATGTATTTCCACCGTTTCCTCTCCTCCCACGTCTGGTGGCCAGAATCAAGCAGGAGAGAGCTTCGGTGATTGAACGCCTGATTCTATCAAAGCGTGGTTTCTCTGAGTCGGTCATTGATACCCTGATTCAGGCTAGAAAGCCTGTCACCAGGAAAATCTATCATAAGATTTGGCGCAGATATCTTTGTTGGTGTGAATATAGGGTTACTCATGGAGTAAGATTAGGATTCCTAGAATTTTGTCCTTTCTCCAAGAAGGATTGGAGAAGGGATTATCAGCTAGTTCCTTAAAAGGACAAATATCTGCTTTGTCTATTCTTTTACACAAACGTCTGGCAGATGTCCCAGACGTTCAAGCGTTTAGTCAGGCCTTGGTCAGGATCAAGCCTGTATTTAAACCTGTTGCTCCACCATGGAGCCTAAACTTGGTTCTTAATGTTCTTCAAGGGGTTCCGTTTGAACCTATGCATTCCATAGATATTAAGCTTCTATCTTGGAAAGTTTTGTTTTTAGTAGCTATCTCTTCAGCTCGAAGAGTTTCTGAGTTATCTGCTTTACAGTGTGACTCACCTTACCTTGTTTTCCATGCAGATAAGGTGGTTTTGCGTACCAAACCTGGGTTTCTTCCTAAGGTTGTTTCTAATAGGAATATCAATCAGGAGATTGTTGTTCCTTCTCTGTGTCCTAATCCTTCATCAAACAAGGAACGTCTGTTGCACAATCTTGATGTGGTTCATGCTTTAAAGTTCTACTTACAAGCAACTAAAGATTTCCGTCAAACATCTTCATTGTTGTTTATTCTGGTAAACGGAGAGGTCAAAAGGCTACGGCTACCTCTCTTTCCTTTTGGCTGAAAAGCATCATCCGTTTGGCTTAGACTGCTGGCCAGCAGCCTCCTGAAAGAATTACTGCTCATTCTACTAGAGCAGTGGCTTCCACATGGGCTTTTAAAAATGAGGCTTCTGTTGAACAGATTTGTAAGGCGGCGACTTGGTCTTCGCTTCATACTTTTTCCAAATTTTACAAATTCAATACTTTTGCTTTTTGGGAGAAAGGTTTTACAAGCAGTGGTGCCTTCCGTTTAGGGTACCTGTCTTGTCCCTCCCTTCATCCGTGTCCTAAAGCTTTGGTATTGGTATCCCACAAGTATGGATGAATCCGTGGACTCGATATATCTTACAAGAGAAAACAGAATTTATGCTTACCTGATAAATTTCTTTCTCTTGTGATGTATCGAGTCCACGGCCCGCCCTGTCTGTTTAAGACTGGTAGTTTATTTTTAATTAAAAAACTTCAGTCACCACTGCACCCTATAGTTTCTCCTTTTTCTTCCTAGCCTTCGGTCGAATGACTGGGGGCGGAGCTAAGGGAGGAGCTATATAGACAGCTCTGCTGTGGGTGCTCTCTTTGCCACTTCCTGTAGGGAAGGAGAATATCCCACAAGTATGGATGAATCCGTAGACTCGATACATCACAAGAGAAAGAAATTTATCAGGTAAGCATAAATTCTGTTTTTTAGCTGGAAGGCTAGGAATGGAATTTGTTGGGGGACTAGGGTTAGACTCCACATCATTTGCAAGAGCAAGTAACATAAGGAATAGGAATTTGGACATCATTTTTGTTTGACCATAAGGTGAATGGGATACTTTATAATTTTGTGAGTTGGGGGTAGGAGGACTATTTTTTATAACTCTCCACCAGCACTCAGCAGATAAGTTACAGTAACAGAGCAGGCCATGGTGTATGATAATTTGTTTTCCAGTTTGAGGTGTGTACTTATGGCGGTAGTGATGTGAACAAAATTGGAGTGAGAAAAGGATTATCACGAATAACAGTATGGTCATATTTGGATTCATGTTAGTGGTATGAGGTGTGTAGATGAAAATAAAGCACAAATAAGTAAAAAAAAATCTTTAGAGATGTATATTTATGTATGTCTATGCTAAAGTCTTTTGCCTGCTTTCTGATGTCATATCTTTGAGCCCTTATAACTTTTGTGTACTCTCTAATGTATTTTTGATGTGTTTTGTAACACTTTTTTGTTTCGCGAAACAGTTAACCAGAGCTCTGAGGTAGCACTAACCCGATGAGCAATAACTTGAATTGTGCTTAAGCAATCGAGTTTACTTTCAACTTGTAATACGAGTGCAAATTAACCTGCGTTCAAACAAACGCAAAATGCAGATATTGCGCTCCACTCGTAATATGGCCCTTAATATGGCCCTTGCTGCATGTCCTGTGAATTCTTACTGTCTAGCATAGGGCTGTCCAAATATACTGCCCTCAGAAAGTTTTTTATTGAAATAGACTTTCCACACTACTCATCATTATTGGGCAGATTACGAGTTGCACGCTAACATATTGGGTTTATCGCAGCTGTTTGCGGGCGTCAGGTGTAGCACTCTTATTACAAATTGAAAGTAAATGCAATCGCTTAAGCGCAATTGAAGTGTAAAGCGTCAGAATAGCGCATACTCAGAGCTCTGGTTCACTGTTGTGCAAAACAAAAAAGTCTCACAAAACACATCAAAAATACATCTAAAAGTACAGTTACATTCATAATTAACACTGTCTAATAAAATTTATTAAAAATAAAAAAAATTAAAAAAAACCAACATATCCAGCTATGTGAAGAATGTTGGAATGTGAAATATTCATATTTTCATGTTGGGTTGCACTTGAGAATATGCGATCGGTTTTGCGTGCAAGTAGGGTGTTTTGTTTTTTTCCACTTTTTTGCTCCATTGACTTCTATGGGGGAATATGTAAACACTATTGCAATATTCAAAGTTTGGCTTTTTGCGCACATTGGGTTAGCATGCGAGCAAAAACGTTTTACTTTCAACTTGTAATACGAGCGCTACCCAATGCGCACAAAAAGATTCTAGCGGAGTTAGAGCTTTAAATACATCTCCACTAGTATTCTTGCCCAAAATATATAATTTAAAACATATTTGTACCAAGTTTTGTAAATTTGACTAGTATATGCAGTTAAATTAAATGAATGAATGGTAATTAATTTCCTTGGTAATTGTTATCTAAAAAATGCAATTATAATCTATAATATGGTCAAAAAAATGTGCTGAAATATGCTTGAAAATATTACAATTGCAAAATAATACGGATATCCATTTTTAAATATTCATTACACAAAACTATTTCTCATATTTTATAAACCAACTAAATAATACAGGCCTAGATTTAGAGTTGGGCAGTAGCCGTCAAAACCAGCGTTAGAGGCTCCTAACGCTGGTTTTTACCGCCCTCTGGTATTTAGAGTCAGTCATTAAAGGGTCTAACGCTCACTTTCCAGCCGCGACTTTTCCATACCGCAGATCCCCTTACGTCAATTGCGTATCCTATCTTTTCAATGGGATCTTTCTAACGCTGGTATTTAGAGTCGTGGCTGAAGTGAGCGTTAGAAATCTAACGACCAAACTCCAGCCGCAGAAAAAAGTCAGTAGTTAAGAGCTTTCTGGGCTAACGCCGGTTTATAAAGCTCTTAACTACTGTGCTCTAAAGTACACTAACACCCATAAACTACCTATGTACCCCTAAACCGAGGTCCCCCCACATCGCCACCACTCTATTAATTTTTTTTAACCCCTAATCTGCCGACCGCCACCTACGTTATCCTTATGTACCCCTAATCTGCTGCCCCTAACACCGCCGACCACTATATTATATTTATTAACCCCTAACCTGCCCCCCACAACGTCGCCGCCAGCTACCTACAATAATTAACCCCTAATCTGCCGACCGCAAAGCGCCGCCACCTACGTTATCCTTATGTACCCCTAATCTGCTGCCCCTAACACCGCCGACCCCTATATTATATTTATTAACCCCTAACCTGCCCCCCACAACGTCGCCGCCAGCTACCTACAATAATTAACCCCTAATCTGCCGACCGCAAAGCGCCGCCACCTACGTTATCCTTATGTACCCCTAATCTGCTGCCCCTAACACCGCCGACCCCTATATTATATTTATTAACCCCTAATCTGCCCCCCCAACGTCGCCTCCACCTGCCTACACTTATTAACCCCTAATCTGCCGAGCGGACCGCACCGCTACTATAATAAAGTTATTAACCCCTAATCCGCCTCACTCCCGCCTCAATAACCCTATAATAAATAGTATTAACCCCTAACCTGCCCTCCCTAACATCGCCGACACCTAACTTCAAGTATTAACCCCTAATCTGCCGATCGGAGCTCACCGCTACTCTAATAAATTTTTTAACCCCTAAAGCTAATTCTAACCCTAACCCTAACACCCCCCTAAGTTAAATATAATTTTATTCTAACGAAATAAATGAACTCTTATTAAATAACTTATTCCTATTTAAAGCTAAATACTTACCTGTAAAATAAACCCTAATATAGCTACAATATAAATTATAATTACATTGTAGCTATTTTAGGATTAATATTTATTTTACAGGCAACTTTGTAATTATTTTAACCAGGTACAATAGCTATTAAATAGTTAATAACTATTTAATAGTTACCTAGTTAAAATAATAACAAAATTACCTGTAAAATAAATCCTAACCTAAGTTACAATTAAACCTAACACTACACTATCAATAAATTAATTAAATAAAATACCTCCAATTACCTACAATTAAACCTAACACTACACTATCAATACATTAATTAAATACAATACCTACAAATAACTACAATTAAATAAACTAACTAAAGTACAAAAAATAAAAAAGAACTAAGTTACAAAAAATAAAAAAATATTTACAAACATTAGAAAAATATTACAACAATTTTAAACTAATTACACCTACTCTAAGCCCCCTAATAAAATAACAAAGCCCCCCAAAATAAAAAAATGCCCTACCCTATTCTAAATTAAAAAAGTTCAAAGCTCTTTTACCTTACCAGCCCTTAAAAGGACCTTTTGTGGGGCATGCCCCAAAGAATTCAGCTCTTTTGCCTATAAAAAAAAAACATACAATACCCCCCCCAACATTACAACCCACCACCCACATACCCCTAATCTAACCCAAACCCCCCTTAAATAAACCTAACACTAAGCCCCTGAAGATCTTCCTACCTTATCTTCACCTCGCCGGGTATCACCGATCGGTCCTGGCTCCGAAATCTTCATCCAACCCAAGCGGGGGCTGGCGATCCATAATCCTGCGGCTGAAGAGGTCCAGAAGAGGCTCCAAAGTCTTCATCCTATCCGGGAAGAAGAGGCGATCCAGACCGGCAACCATCTTGATCCAAGCGGCATCTTCTATCTTCATCCGATGAGGAACGGCTCCATCGTGAAGACCTCCAGCGCGGATCAATCTTCTTCCTCCGACGTCCAACTGAAGAATGATGGTTCCTTTAAGGGACGTCATCCAAGATGGCGTCCCTCGAATTCCGATTGGCTGATAGGATTCTATCAGCCAATCGGAATTAAGGTAGGAAAATTCTGATTGGCTGATGGAATCAGCCAGTGAGAATCAAGTTCAATCCGATTGGCTGATCCAATCAGCCAATCAGATTGAGCTCGCATTCTATTGGCTGTTCCGATCAGCCAATAGTAGGTGAGCTCAATCTGATTGGCTGATCGGATCAGCCAATCGGATTGAACTTGATTCTGATTGGCTGATTCCATCAGCCAATCAGAATTTTCCTACCTTAATTCCGATTGGCTGATAGAATCCTATCAGCCAATCGGAATTCGAGGGACACCATCTTGGATGACGTCCCTTAAAGGAACCGTCATTCTTCAGTTGGACGTCGGAGGAAGAAGATTGATCCGCGCTGGAGGTCTTCACGATGGAGCCGTTCCTCATCGGATGAAGATAGAAGATGCCGCTTGGATCAAGATGGTTGCTGGTCTGGATCGCCTCTTCTTCCCGGATAGGATGAAGACTTTGGAGCCTCTTCTGGACCTCTTCAGCCGCAGGATTATGGATCGCCAGCCCCCGCTTGGGTTGGATGAAGATTTCGGAGCCAGGACCGATCGGTGATACCCGGCGAGGTGAAGATAAGGTAGGAAGATCTTCAGGGGCTTAGTGTTAGGTTTATTTAAGGGGGCTTTGGGTTAGATTAGGGGTATGTGGGTGGTGGGTTGTAATGTTGGGGGGGGGTATTGTATGGTTTTTTTTTACAGGCAAAAGAGCTGAATTCTTTGGGGCATGCCCCACAAAAGGTCCTTTTAAGGGCTGGTAAGGTAAAAGAGCTTTGAACTTTTTAAATTTAGAATAGGGTAGGGCATTTTTTTATTTTGGGGGGCTTTGTTATTTTATTAGGGGGCTTAGAGTAGGTGTAATTAGTTTAAAATTGTTGTAATATTTTTCTAATGTTTGTAAATATTTTTTTATTTTTTGTAACTTAGTTCTTTTTTATTTTTTGTACTTTAGTTAGTTTATTTAATTGTAGTTATTTGTAGGTATTGTATTTAATTAATGTATTGATAGTGTAGTGTTAGGTTTAATTGTAGGTAATTGGAGGTATTTTATTTAATTAATTTATTGATAGTGTAGTGTTAGGTTTAATTGTAACTTAGGTTAGGATTTATTTTACAGGTAATTTTGTTATTATTTTAACTAGGTAACTATTAAATAGTTATTAACTATTTAATAGCTATTGTACCTGGTTAAAATAATTACAAAGTTGCCTGTAAAATAAATATTAATCCTAAAATAGCTACAATGTAATTATAATTTATATTGTAGCTATATTAGGGTTTATTTTACAGGTAAGTATTTAGCTTTAAATAGGAATAAGTTATTTAATAAGAGTTCATTTATTTCGTTAGAATAAAATTATATTTAACTTAGGGGGGTGTTAGGGTTAGGGTTAGAATTAGCTTTAGGGGTTAAAAAATTTATTAGAGTAGCGATGAGCTCCGATCGGCAGATTAGGGGTTAATACTTGAAGTTAGGTGTCGGCAATGTTAGGGAGGGCAGATTAGGGGTTAATACTATTTCTTATAGGGTTATTGAGGCGGGAGTGAGGCGGATTAGGGGTTAATACATTTATTATAGTAGCGCTCAGGTCCGGTCGGCAGATTAGGGGTTAATAAGTGTAGTTAGGTGGAGGCGACGTTGGGGGCGGCAGATAAGGGGTTAATAAATATAATATAGGGGTCGGCGATGTTAGGGCAGCAGATTAGGGGTACATAGGGATAATGTAGGTGGCTGGGGTGTACGGAGCGGCAGATTAGGGGTTTAAAATAATATGCAGGGGTCAGCGATAGCGGGGGCGGCAGATTAGGGGTTAATAAGTGTAAGGTTAGGGGTGTTTAGACTCGGGGTACATGTTAGAGTGTTAGGTGCAGACGTAGGAAGTGTTTCCCCATAGGAAACAATGGGGCTGCGTTAGCAGCTGAATGCGGCTTTTTTGCAGGTGTTAGGTTTTTTTTCAGCTCAAACAGCCCCATTGTATCCTATGGGGGAATCGTGCACGAGCACGTTTTTTAGGCTGGCCGCGTCCGTAAGCACCGCTGGTATCGAGAGTTGCAGTGGCGTTAAATTATGCTCTACGCTCCCTTTTTGGAGCCTAACGCACTGAAAACCAAGCCATTCTGTGAACTTTAAATACCAGCGGTATTTAAAAGGTGCGGGGGAAAAAAAGCATGCGTAGCTAACGCACCCCTTTGGCAGCAAAACTCTAAATCTAGGCCACAGTTTCTCCAATAACAAATTATAAACAAGTTAATTTTTTGGAGCAAATTCTAGTAATAACAATTGTAATATTTGTATAAATTGCTTTAATAAAGGGTTGCACTTCAGCAAAATGGTACATGTTTTTGCTAAATAATAATTTTATATAAACACACGCACACACACACACATATATATATATATATATATATATATATATATATATATATATATATATATATATATATATAGGATTATAACACATAGAAGAAAAGCGCTCAAATCGCAGAAACCACCGATCGCCCTCTAAAGGGGTAGAGAAGGATGAGAAACTCCCGGCAAATAGGTAAAAAGTTCTTCCAAGCTTTATTAGTTAAAAAGGATGCCTGAACGTACATCCAGAAATAAGAGCCAGCAGAAACTGCGTGGAGATCAGCTCTACACCTGAATGTTGTTTCTGCTGGCTCTTATTTCTGGATGTACGTTCAGGCATCCGTTTTAACTAATAAAGCTTGGAAGAACTTTTTACCTATTTGCCGGGAGTTTCTCATCCTTCTCTACCCCTTTAGAGGGCGATCTGTGGTTTCTGCGATTTGAGCGCTTTTCTTCTATGTGTTATAATCCTACATTTGTTTGTGGGCGTGCCTGGCAGTTCCGCCCGAAGTTGCAGCCTATCGCATCACAGTAACAAGGGGATGTGTCCCCGCCCACGCTCCATTGTATCGGTTTCCTTTCTCTGCACTGGGCTGATGGTGAGCGCTTCTCATCGGATCCTCTGTGTGATCTTATATATATATATATATATATATATATATATATATATATATATAAATATATATATATATATATATATATATATATATATAAAAAGAAACTTGCACTCACTGGACTTTTATGAAATCTTTACTTGGCAAAAAAACAGTGACGGGTCTGAAGAAGGGGATACATTGTCCTCGAAACGTCACTGTTTTTTGCCAAGTAAAGATTTCATAAAAGTCCAGTGAGTGCAAGTTTCTTCTTTGCTGTATACCAATTTTCACTAGCACCCTGGCAGTTGTGGAAAAGTGAGAGTGCACATCTTTGCTACGAGTATATATATATATATATATATATATATATATATATATATATATATAAAAAAACCAATATATATATATATATATATATATATATATATATACATACATACACACACAAATATATATATATAGTTTTATATATAAAAGTTTTAGGCAGGTGAAAGGTAAGAATACATTCAAAAATAGAAATATCAATAGTTTATTTTTATCAATTAACAAAGTGACCGAACAGAAAAAAAATCTAAATCAAATCAATATTTACAGCACTTTTTCACACCTGCCTAAAACAGGTTATAATATATAATATTAGTTTATCAGATATTAAAACAAAGAAGACAGAGAGGGAATAATTAACACCAAAAAATAAATAAATAAATACAAATCTGGGAAGCAACACTTTCTTTATTCTTGTGTGGGAACATAGTAACAGGAAAGCTGCTAGCTGTTCTTTATTACTTTAGTATTTTTCAAATATTATTCTACATCTGGCCTTAATATTGTCTATGAAAATAAGTTGTTGTAGGTTCATTTATACTTTTATTTATTTATGAAAACATTATGGCTCTTGTCTTGGATGCTACAGAGTATAGGCCTTAGGCTCATGCAGTTTATGTTTGACTGGCAGGTTTTAATTTATTTTATGCTTTTTGTATTTCTCTAGACAAAAAAGAAAAAAAAGATTTATCTAGTGTGAATATATAGTGATTGTGAACCTTCTTGGTTCCCAAGAGAGTTCTGGGAAAGAAAGAGGAGGAAGATATGTATGTGTATAACAAAAAATATGTTTTTTTTTCTTTGATTAGAGATTATTCTGAATGTATAAAGCTGATTTCTCTTCTAAACCCAAAATATATGTTTTATATGGTTATTTCCCCATATAATAACTCATTCTATATTATGCCAGATGGCATAAAATATTTACCCAGAAACACCATTTTGTATAGACTCCAGAAAATGTTTTCGACATATGGTTGTTTTACTTTAAATTTATTTATGTAATAGTTTTGTATAAAGATTACGATAAATGTAAAAGTGCAAAGTATTTCTGTTAAGGAGATATCTTTTTTTTTTTGTCTTTCTGTCTTGCTATTTAGAAATTTATTTTCAGTATAAAAGTATTCTCAATAAAAGCTCTCTAATATAGAATTTAACAAGAGTGAATTTCGGCCTAGGCCAACAGTCAACTTAGGGCTTTTTTCTAGGGCAGCAGGATTTAGGCGTCAGCACTTTTTGAAGGGTAGTTCTATGAAATGCCTTCCCAGTATGTTCATCAATTTTTTTTAATTTACTCTCACCTAGATTACGAGTTTTGCATTGAGGCTTTTAACGCTGAAAAATATGGCAAATTCAGAGTAAAATAAGGAACACACTATTGGGAGTCGTGTCAGTATAGCTATACCGCAAGCATTTTAGCCTGTAACGCAACATCAATCCCGCACTCAAAAAAATGTTTGGGATTTCCATAGTGCCGGTATTACAGGTTGTGCGGTCCGGCTAAAATGCTTGCGTTACAGCCTATACTGACACGATACATACCGCCATCTGAGAGCAGTAGTTATGTGTTTTGTGTAACAAAAATGTTTCACAAAACTCATAACTAAAATGTTACAAAGTACACTATCACCCATAAACTACCTATTAACCCCTAAACGACTGCCCTCCTGCATTGAAAACACTAAATTTAACCTATTAACCACTAATCTGCCGCCCACCCACATTGCGACTATTCAATAAAGATATTACCCCTAATCTGCCGCCCACCCACATCGCCAACACTATTTAAATATATTAAACCCTATTCCCCCGCA
Source organism: Bombina bombina (assembly GCF_027579735.1). NCBI lineage: Eukaryota > Metazoa > Chordata > Amphibia > Anura > Bombinatoridae > Bombina > Bombina bombina. Next base: position 589,430,458 of record NC_069503.1, on the reverse strand, counting down.
CCCTGACATCGCCGCCACTATAATAAAGTTATTAACCCCTATTCCGCCACTCCCCACTAAATAAACCTATTAACGCCTAAACTGCCGCCCCCCCACATCTCGAAACACTAAATTAAACAATTAACCCCCCTAACTTTAAATTAAAATTACAATATAACTCTATTTAAATAAATAAAAAATAACCTGTGAAATAAATATAAACCTAACATTAAACTATAAATTAACCTAACATAACTAATCTAATTAAATAAAAAATACTACCAATTAAAATATCTAAATTACTAATTTAAAAAAACCCTACGAGAAAAATAAAAAAATCTAAATTGCAACAACAAAAAACAAATCCTACGAATTTTTTTAAAAATCTAAGTTTACCAAAATAATAAACACTAAAATCACAAAAAATAAAAAACACTAAGATTACAAAAAATAAACAAAATTATCAAAAATAATAACAAATTACACCTAATCCAATAGCCCTATAAAAAAAGCCCTCTCAAAATAAAAAAAACCTTAGCCTACAATAAACTACCAATAGCCCTTAAAAGGGCCTTTTGTAAGGCATTGCCCTAAAGAAATCAGCTCTTTTACCTGTAAAAAAATACAAAGTCCCCCCAACAGTCAAACCTACCACCCAACCAACCCCTCAAAAATAAAAAAACCTAAGCTACCCATTGCCCCTAAAGGTGCATTTGTATGGGCATTGCCCTTAAAAGGGCATTTAGCTCTTTTGCATTGTCCTTAAAAAGGCCTTTAGCTCTTTTTCAAAGCTCAAATCCTAATCTAAAAAAAAATCCACTCAAATTTTTTTAAAAATAACCTAACACTAACCCCAGAAGATCTTCTCACGGTTTCTGAAGTCTGGACATCCATCTCCATCCAGGCGGCGAGGTCTTCATCCAACCCAGGGGCGTCTTCTATCTTCATCCCGGCGGCACCGAGCGGAGGCATCCTGGAAGACATCCTGCGCGGAACGTCCTCTTCATACGGTCGCCGCCGTACACTGAAGTTGAATGCAAGGTAGCTGTTTCAAAATGGCATTCCTTGCATTCCTATTGGCTGATTTGATTATTCAAATTCAAATCAGCCAATAGGATGAGAGGTTCTGAAATCCTATTGGCTGATTTGAACAGGTGTCGGCTATGTGGGGGGTGGCAGATTAGGGGTTTATGTTAGGGTGTTAGGTTTAAACGTAACTTTTTTTCCCCATAGACATCAATGGGGATCGCCATTCCGTACTTCAGGTGTTAGTTTTTTTCTCTGACACTCTCTACCCATTGATGTCTATGGGGGAAAGCGTGCACAAGTACATCAAAGCAGCCCTTGGCTTCTGTGCGGTATGAAGCTTAACGCCTCCATATCGCACGCATAAGGAGGATTTTCAGAAACTCTAAATGGCAGCACTATGGGGGGGTGAAATAATGTAACTTTTGTTGCGTTCGTTTCGCACCCTGTTTAGCTTAAAACTCGTAATCTAGGTGATAATTAGTGAGTGATCAGTGGTTGTTTGTTGAGGGAGCCTGACCCTTCCATACATCCCTTGCCTCCCATTGTGAGAAATATGAGGCAAATATGAGATAAACATATTGGGGCCTATTTAACAAATGTCTGTCCGACATGATCTGATCAGCGGATCATGTCCGACAGACATCGCTGAATGCGGAGAGCAATGCGCTCTCAGCATTCAGCTTTGCACCAGCAGCTCTTGTGAACTGCTGGTGCAACGCCACCCCCTGCAGATTTAGCAGGGGATATCAATCAACCCGATCGTATTGGATCGGGTTGATTTCACGTGATCTCTGCCCGCCCCCTCAGAGCAGGCGGACAGGTTATGGAGCAGCAGTCTTTAGACCGCTGCTTCATAACTGGTGTTATGAAGCCCTTAGGGAGCTTGATAAATGGGCCCCATTGGGGATGGGGGAATGGGGCAGAAGATTTCCCAGTGCCTAGGGCTGCACAAAAGCTAAACACACAACTGATTAAAATGCAATAAGTGGCTTTTTCAGTAACTGCACAGCTATTTTGCTAAAATACTGGCAAAATGTGTTTGTTATACTGCTCTCTTGTGATTTATTTTCCTTATCACCAGGAGCCCTGAGGAAATCTGAGGTAGGTCTTATTGAGACTGTTTCCCATGGACACTCCCACTGGCACAATTGTTTTTTTTTTTACCAAAGGTCACTAGTATCAAAAATGTAAAAGGTTCATATAAATAAAGTTATGCACACTGACAACATAATTATAGACCATTATCATTAGGATTTGAAAGAATAACCATTTATACTACACACTTGTTTAACACTTTACTAATAAACTATGTTATGGTGCAGAGTAGATAAGCCGTTTGGGTTTGGCTTGCTGTAAATATGGTAACTTTTCAGACATTTTCCCTTAAATTGATAAGGCAGGGCTGTTCATAACTGGAAAGCATTACATCAACTTGTGCACTGGATAATATTACATATCAGTTCAGATAAAACACAGAAGTACAGTACTAGTTCCTAATGATGAGGATGAACATCTGGAGACATTTTAAACACCAGATGCCTAAAGCATTATCTACACAAGCAATTTTTTTTTTCAGACCACAGTCAAGTATATTAACCTCTTTAGCACTGAACTTCTTTGTTTCCTGCTTCCAAGGCAATGATTTCTAATGAGCTAATTACATTTTATCTGACACATTTATCAGACAGGTTACTAACAAATGCACTCCATAGTTTCTAAAAAGTAAAACATTTAATATTTCAGAAAAAATTTTTTTTTTACAAAAATGTTAAATAAAAAACTGTTAATTACAATGGATATTTGTACACATGAATGGGATATATAAAGGACATAAGCATGTAAAAGATAGTCTGATGTGTTTAGGGCATTTTATTATTGCACTATTTTTGCATATATCTAAAATACCCAAATGTTGAAACACTTGAAAGTGATGCAGCATAGCTGTAAAAAGCTGACTAGAAAATATCACCTGAACATCTCTGTGTAAAAAAGGAAGATATTTTACCTCAAAAGTTCCTTAGTGTCCACATCCCATTGTAAAGGGACATTATTAATTAACCAATCAGAGAATGTGCATCTGGCATGTATAGGCACAGTCATGTTTTTTCCCTCTTCAGTTTAAGGAAGTTTAATATAAAATAATTTGAGATTTCAGTGAAATCTCATGAGATCACAGTAAAGCAAAGTGTGACATCAGGACTGATTGGCTGTTTTTTTTTCAGCTGACAGTAGCTGAAGGATAACTGTTCACAGAGCATACTCTTGTGAGCTAAAGAAATTGGGAGGTAAAATATCTTTTTTTACATAGAGATGCTCAGGTGATATTTGCATCTCAGATTTTTACAGTTATGCTGCATCACTTTAAAGTGATTTTGCATATGAGTATTATGTCCCTTTAACCATCTATGAAGTTAGCTGCAGAGCAGTAATGCCCTACTTGGAGCTAGCTTAACAAATCTGGTGAACCAACGTCCAGAGTCATGTGTGTAGCCACCATTAACCAGCTGCCTTCCAGTAGTGCATTGTTACTCCTGAGTCTACCTAGGTATGCATTTCAACAAAGAATACCAAGAGAATTAGTTAAATTTGACAGCAGAAGTAAATTGAAAAATCTGTTAAAATTTAATTTTGACTTTCATATCTCATAGAGACCTGCAAGTCTTTGCAAGTGAGTAATTGTAATATAATGAAATGTTAACATTCCTTTAAATAAGGGTAGGAAAATGCAGATCCCGTGACCAGGAAATATACTTGTCCCTTTCTACTGAAACACAAGGCTGACAATTAAACTGGGGCAGATTCATTAACAATCTCTTTAGTTTCTTTCATCTCAACATTTTTTAAATTATTGTGGTTTTGTGTGCCTACTTTTATATTTATATACCAGTTGTATTGACTGTGTTTTAAATATATGTATTACTTATTTTTTAAGTGTCTCAGCTTTGAAAGACTCCTTCCCTGTGCTATTTTGTGTAGCCAATTGTGCTGTCATTAAATATGTTAATGTGTATATTTACATCTGAGGGAACGCTTATGTTTACTTCTTGAATGTAGAATGAGAACTTTTCTATAAACAGCCTTTCAGCAGTAAATTTGTTTACTGTATCCATATATACAAAAGGGGACATATCTGTGGAGAACACACCCATAATGCTTTGCAGTTAAAATCAGATAGAGGCACCATTACCTTACGTCACCAGGCTCACATACAGTATTTGCACACAAATATTACATCAGGGGGATAGCTGACAGGGAAAGCTACAGTGCTCAGGGATGGTTAATCTGTTTACGAGGCTTTGGTAGGTGAGATAACATATGGTTTATATTATATGAAGTATCTATTTCTAGCTTCACAAGTCGATATCATTGCATAATAAAGAGACTGCGGTGTTACTTCTTGTGACCATTTGATTGGTCCAATGCAGTATTTAATTATTCTGCTGCATTAGGCATTGGGGAATTCGCTCCCTCCCTAACATTCTCATCTTACAAAAACTTTATATTATATGTTACTTATATATTTCTCATAATTAGAAGTTAGGGGCGCATGGAGCAATCATGCATGATGCACCCCAGCTAGATAATCAGGGATAATTAATTTAATAATAAATAAAATAAATTAATAAAATATTTGGAGGGCTTAAGAATTGGAAGGTATAAAACAGAACCACTCCTAGACCATTGTTTTATTCATTAACTAAATACTGCAGCTCTATGCAAAGACCTGTTTAGTTGAAGAAAAAAATATGCCCCATGTTCATTGTTAAACAGGACAGAGGGTATGACCATTGGTTAAGTACCTTATAATAAGATTAACAATCAGACAACCTTATTAAAATTAATGGGACATAAGTGAAGTTAAAAAAAAAAAAATAGGGCCCCAGCCTTGATTGTAAAAAAAAAAAAGTTCCCATTTAGGGCTAGATCACTAATGCAGTTTTCTTCCCAGGACCTTTTTAGCGGGTGCACCACTCGGCTGATTTTACTGACCACCCGGCTAAAATTTTAGCCAATATTAAGTAATAATTAGCTATTATTAAAAATGTTAAATTTGTATTGCACAAATTATCATTAAATAAATGTATTTAAAATTATGCAATTAATTTGTGCTTTACAAAGCAGAAAATTATAAAATATACGAAAATATTACACTGTCCCCACCAAGCTACTTTATACTGCTACCCAGATGGCAACATTTTCTGTGGTGGAACAAAAATATTAGCACTATTGTGCACCAACATCACTTTTATTTTTGCCTTGAAAGTAATATATTAGTGCTTGAGTGATTGTTTAGGGCACGCTAACATGTGGATGTCGGATAGTGTAGGTTCACTAAATCCCTCACATAATAGACTTCTATGGGGGTGCTCAGAAAAGTCAAGTATCGCTTGATTGCTAATCCGAAGGTGCGCTAAACCAAAGATCAAATAGCGTTCTTCACTTTTAAACTATTAATTTGTATTGAAGTATAAGTTTAGAATACTGCAAACATATAGACATACACATACATACATATGTGCACATACATACACATAGGCACATACATATAAATATATATATATATAAATATATATATACTGTGTGTATATATATATATATATATATATATATATAGATATATACACCTTTGAGTCCTCAGTTAAGGACCTGATTATAGACCATATTCCTTTAAATCGCTGTTAAAACATTTATTTTAATAATAAACCATCTTTTAAATGTTGGCTGCATAAAGATTATCTGGTAAACCTTTTTTTCCTTCCACTTGTACCAGATTGTGCACTTTTTAGTGCAGGGTTGCCCTGAGGATAATGCAACCTGACTTATCGGTTGTGTTCCACTTGTAATTTAGCCATTAGTGTAATTAACAAATTTAGGCCTAGTTTCCATTGATGTAGTAAATTGTGAAAGCTGGGGATAAAAAAGCCCAACTATCTCCATGAAAGTCTAAAGTTTATGTTACCACCTGTTTCCCAAGCTTTACCACCTCAATGGAAACTAGGCCTTAGTTTGCATTGTGTTATTTTTTCAAGGAGCAATTAGCATTTTGTGTTCTAAATGAAACAGCAACAGTCAAATAGAAATATTGTTTCCTTGATAATATTACATAAAAGTTCATTAAATGGAACTAACAGGAAATGAAAGGAAAAAAAAAGTAGATCTTAAAGTGATGGTAAACTATGCCTACCTTGAAAGATTGTTCATTTATGAACTCCAAAAATAATGTGACTTTAATTCATGATTTTATCAAATTCTCTCTATTAATCAACTTATTTATTATTGAAACTTGTATTTTATTATTTCTATCCTCCCCCCGTAACACGGCCGCCATTGATTTACTCTGGTCACGTTTTTTTACAACCACTGACAGCTCAGGCCAGTCGGCGACACTCCTCTTAGTTAACACTCCCTTCAATACATATGCGCATGCCCTAATTCTTGTATCGCTAGCTGAGAGTGCTCTAGCTTCTAATTGTGCGCATGCACAACATTTATTTGCGGAGATTGGAAACATTGTACTGAGGATAAAATAAATGGGATTCTCAGCTATTCTCTCTCTATCGATAGCTGCTCTTAGACTGAATACAAAATATACGATACATTGTATACAATGTATTGCATACATAAATGTAACGCATGCGCAGAGCAAGTCAAGAAGATTGACATGCCAATGCTCTGACGCGGGGAGGGGTGGTTCTAAACTATCGCCAGGGTGAAGATTCTAAACGGAAGTAATGGCAGGGGAGGAGCAAGGAGCTGTAACGCTCTGAAAGTAAAATAATAATTTATTACATTTATGTATAACGATTATAAATAAATATATAGGCGAATTAAGTTATAAGTACTCAAAGATTAATATTTCAATATTTATATAGTAAATATTTACCATCACTTTAAGGGTCATTGCTTACTGTCTTACAGGGCAATTACCCCAGCTCTGACTGTAAAGACGGACAAACCTTCACAAGCCTGACACGAATAAGTTAGTTTTTTTTCAGGAACATACAGGAACATTCATTTAATTAAAAAAACTTTAGACATTTTGAAATGTTTTATTTTAGATAGAGCATAGAAGAAGGTTAGTACTATATTCATTTAGATATGAACTACCCCACAAGCCATTTCAGAGCATATGGAGAGTATGATTGATGCTTCTGCCAATGAATCACAGATGGGCCAATCAGCTTCTCCATATGCTGTGAGATCAAAGATGTGCAGAAAATACAAATTTCTGAGTGAAATTCTCACAGCGCAAAGTTACGTTTTAACAGAAATATATGAGGCTCTTTTTTTCCCCCAAGTTGTGCTGGGACCACAAATCCATGTAAAGTTATTTTATGTACTTTTATAGGGATGTTGTACTCAGTGATTTTGTATTATGCATATAAAAGAGCAACATTAACACACCAACATATGTTTGCCTGAAAAAATGTTAAAGGGACACTGAACCCAAATTTTTTCTGTCGTGATTCAGATAGAGCATGCAATTTTAAGCAACTTTCTAATTTACTCCTATTATTAAATTGTCTTCATTCTCTTGGTATCTTTATTTGAAAAGCAATAATGTAAGTTTAGATGTCGGCCCATTTTTAGTGAACAACCTGGGTTTTTCTTGCTGATTGGTAGATAAATTCACCCACCAATAAACAAGTGCTGTCCAGGGTCTGAACCAAAAAAATAGCTTAGATGCCTTCTTTTTCAAATAAAGATAGCAAGAGAACGAAGAAAAACTGATAATAGGAGTAAATTAGAAAGTTGGTTAAAATTGCATGCTCTATCTGAATCACAAAAGAAAAAAAAATTGGGTTCAGTGTCCCTTTAAGCAAACGCTGTTTAAAGATGAAATCAGTACTGCAGTATTGGTTTCATGTGTCCTACAAATTCTCACTCTCTGAAAAGGACAACTGTACCTGCTTTTCTGATGGAGAGGGACTCACCTCTGCAAGTATGACAAGAAAACTTTATTTAGGATACAAAATGTCAATTTACAAAATAATAATAATAATTTGTGAGTGGCCCAGCAGTGAAACAGTTAATTAGGGGACCACACCCTGCAGTTAGCAAACACTCCTTGATGCAGACAGCAAGGTATAGTTCACTTATTAACTGTTTTACTGCTGGCCGCTCACAAAATGTGGTCTTAAAGGGAACACTGGTCCCATATGATGAAACAAATATTGGATGCACCTCTTTGCAGCCACACATAAACTTTGCAGGGCTTATCAGTCATTTTGGTAGATCCTGTCCAGGATGATTTAACTCCTACTACACACTTAAGGTGGTAGAGATGCTGAGTAGCTGCAGTCTTAAAGGGACTGTAAAGTCAAAATTAAACTTTCATGATTCGCATAGAGCATGGAATTATAAACAACTTTCCAATTTACTTCTGTGATCATATTTGCTTTGTACTCTTTGTATCTTTTATTGAAGAGTAAAACTAGGTAAGCTCAGGAGTGTGCACGTGTCTTTTGTACTCTATGGCAGCAGTGTTTTGCAACATTGTATAACAAAGCTACAAATAATGTTCTAAAACACTGCTGCCATAGAGTACTTAAAGGGACACTGAACCCAATTTTTTTCTTTCATGATTCAGACAGAGCATGCAATTTTAAGCAACTTTCTAATTTACTCCTATTATAAAATTTTGTTCATTCTCTTGGTATCTTTATTTAAAAAGCAAGAATGTAAGTTTAGAAGCCGGCCCATTTTTTGTACACAACCTAGGTTGTGCTTGGTGATTGGACAGCACCAATAAACAAGTGCTGTCCATGGCTCTGAACCAAAAATTGGCTGGCTCCTTAGCTTAGATGCCTTCTTTTTCAAATAAAGATAGCAAGAGAACAAAGAAAAATTGATAGTAGGAGTAAATTAGAAAGTTGCTTAAAATTGCATGCTCTATCTGAATCATGAAAGAAAACATTTGGGTTTAGTATCCCTTTAAGGCATGTGCACACTCCTGAGCTCTAATGAGTCTACCTAGTTTTACTCTTCAATAAAAGATACAAAGAGAACAAAGCAAGTTTGATAACAGAAGTAAATTGGAAAGTTGTTTATAATTGCATGCTCTATGTAAATCGTGAACGTTTAATTTTGACTTTAGTGTCCCTTTAAGACTGCAGCTATTTAACAAGCATTTTAGGGCCACTGAACTGTGTTTGAAGCTTTATAAATGGGACCCATTGAATTGGTATATTTGTAAATTTGGTTTTGTACAGAGAAATGAATTTAATTTAGTCAGCAATGGTGTTATAATCTACAGTGAATATCATATGTTGCTGGTAACATACAGACTTTACAAAACTATATATGTTTGTGTTTTTTTTAGGGCCAAGATGACTGTAAGCAATGCGCCCACTACAGAGATGGTGCCTTTTGTGTGGAGACCTGCCCAGCTGGATTCAGAGGGGACAATGACAGTTTGACCTGGAAGTATCCTGATGCAACTAAACACTGCCAGTTTTGCCATCCTGACTGCAAATCAGGGTGAGTAGACTTTATATGATTCACATGACTCCTACATATAAACCATATCAAACTAGCCACAGTTTTACACATTTATAATATTATGCATGAGTCTGTGTGTGCTAACATTTGAGCTATATATGCACAATATCCTTCTGTAGGGTGTTCTGTGTGCTTAATCCAGGCACACTAAAAAAATCTAATTTAATTCTTTATTTAACAGATTAAAGGGACAGTAATGTCAGACTTCAACATTCATGATTCAGTTTGAGCATATAATTTTAAACAACTTTTCAAATTACTTATATTATCAAATTTGCTTTGTCCTTGTAATATCGTTTGTTAAAGAGTAAAGCTAGGTAGGTTGATAGGAGCTCAGGAGCGTGCACATGATATGTAGCAGAGTTTGCCTTGGTAAGTCAGCAGGGTGCATTTCAAGTTCTGAGAATTAGAAATTACTCAATTTTCAGAGCTAAATTACTTAAAATGGGGCAAAATAAATCATGAAAATATACTGCAAAGTTGTTTCATTACACATAAGTAAACATTTTATATAAAAATGTCAGTTTTGACTGTCTCTTTAAAGGGACATTAAACATTTTGGGCAAGATTACAAGTAGTGCGTTATGAATTTTCCGCGCGCGATGTGGTCTTTTCTCAATCAATTTCTATTGCGCAGGTATTACAAGTCTTGAAAAATAGCGATTGCGCGCCCACATTTACCTTTACCTTTCCACGCTCAAAGAGCTGTAGTTAACAGTTTTGCGTAACATAAAAGTATTATTATAAATAAAATATGTCATAAAAGACTTATTAACACTGTCTAATAAAAATTATTTGAAAAAAATATTGCACACAAAAGTTATAAGGAATAAAAGATACGAGATCTCGGTTGTTAGCAAAAAAAAAAGCAGACGCAGGTATTTTACATTGACATACATACACATACATAGAGAAACATGGATTTATATGTATAGAGATAAGTTTAACTATGGAGATAATGAAAATATTTTACATTATAATCTTATGCACATTAAACTATATCTCAGAGGGATTTTCAAAGCGATATTCGCGTATAGATCTCAAGATATCTAGACATATAAATATTCATATACATATATCTCTATAAATAGATATATCTGTCCAAAAGCCATCACATATATAGAGACATTTTTATTTATAAATAAATAGAACATATTCCGATGCGAAAACATTTTTGCAATATGAAATATTTGCATTTTCATGTACACTTTTCAAGGAGAATACGTCATGGGCTTAGTGCAACGTATTAGGGTTATTGTTTCTATTTGTCTTCTCCATTGACTTCTATGGGGAATAGGTGAATAATAAGTTATTTTGCAACTTGTAATACCTGCGCAACCCCATATGCGAAAAAGCCATAATGCGCGCCGTGTTTTCGCTACTGATTTGCCATGCGACTTGTAATCTTGACCTTTGAGATTGTGGGGCATATTTATCAAGCTCGGTATAGAGCTTGATGCTTCTTGTTTCCGGCGAGCCTTCAGGCGGTCTATAGACCACTGCTCAATAACTTGTCCGTCTGCTCTGAGGCCGCAGACAGAAATCAACCCGATCGAATATGATCGGGTTGATTGACACCCCTGCTAGCGAATCTGCAGGGGGCGGCATTGAACCAGCAGTTCACAAGAACTGCTGGTGCAATTATAAATGCCTACAGTGTATGCTGTCTGCATTTATCGATGTGCAGCGGACATGATACGCTACTTTGTATCATGTGCGCTCGCACATTAATAAATATGCCCCTGTGTGTTCAATATATATAGTAAAAAAACAAAAACAGTTGCAATATATTTTTATAATTTATTTTCTCC
>NC_069503.1:588361637-588481637 GCF_027579735.1 Bombina bombina | reverse complement strand
TTTTTTAAATAAAGATACCAAGAAAACAAAGAAAAATTGATAATAGGAGTAAATTAGAAAGTTGCTTAAAATTGCATGCTCTATCTGAATCACGAAAGAAAAATCTTGGGTTCAGTGTCCCTTTAAGTTCTAGTACTGCCACTGGCACCAAACATATCTGCTACAATGTATAATACAGTTACCAATATTGTTGCAACACTGCTGCCATATCGTTCTCAAGACGCATGTGCATATCTGAATCAGAAAAGTATCATTATGACTTTCATGTATCAAATCTCTTAATACACTTTAAATAAATACATCTAATATAGATTAGAATGGAAAATGATTTGAGGCATAACACATGATATGAATGAAAAAAAGATCAAATAAAACAAGCAATAACAGACAAGGAATTTTACATTATACACTTAAAGCTTTAAGAAACAATCTATAGTTTTTAAACTGCTGATAATACAGATTCCAAGGCAACAACCTCTCAGGGATATATTAGTATTGTTTTGTTTAACATGTGATACAGTAGATGTGTTCACAGTATACATCTTAGAAATAAATGTCTTCTATTGCAGGTTTATTTTTAAGGAGTATATGAAGTCTTTTATTCTTAAAAAGGACATAAAATTAATTCAAAAAATGTTTCCAATTTACCTCCATTATCAAATGTACTTAATTCTCTTTGTGTAAAAGCAGGTAGGAAGGTGTAGGAGTGTGCATGTGACTCGATCAATATATGTTTACATATTTATTACTATGTTATAAAGTTTGTAGAAGTGTTTCTTGTCATGTCTATGTGCACCTATCTAGATACCTCTTCAACAAAGAATACCCTGAGAACAAAGTAAATTTGATAGCAGAAGTAAATTGAAAACTTTTTTTTAAAAATGTGGGGGGTTTTCCCTTTATGGAGACACAAGTTATTTTGTATTTGTTGTATCTAATAGAGGATGTTTTAAATCATGGTGTCTCACCGTCCTTTTAATAAAGCAGTGGGAGTTCTGCTTATAAACCAGGGAACATTCAGATCCAATGTTCCAATTTTTTTACGCAAACATATTAGATCCAGAGTCAAAATAAACATTTTGCATTCAAAAAATAAATAAATAACATGTTTAAACAGTGCTCTTTCAAATGCTATTTGTAAAAAAAAATAATTCTAGTGTTTTGGAATGTTTGATTCTATATATAGAGCCATAAAGATTTTCCTGTTCTATTTTAAGTTACCCAAATGATTTACATATATTAAAAATATAAATGTATAGTTGTGGGTTTTCTTTAGGGATGTACATTCATTTTGTTACAAATGTGAATTTGTGCCGAAAATGCGGATATTCGTTTTGTTAAAGGGACACTGAACCCAAATTTTTTATTTCATGATTCAGATAGAGCGTGCAATTTTAAGCACCTTTTTAATTTACTCCGATTATCAATTTTTCTTCATTCTCTTGCTATCTTTGAAAAGCAAGAATGTAAGTTTAGAAGCCGGCCCATTTTTCGTTCACAACCTGGGTTGTCCTTGCTGATTGGACAGCACCAACAAACAAGTGCTGCCACGGGTATTGAACCAAAAATTGTCTGGCTGCTTAGCTAAGATGCCTTCTTTTTCAAATAAAGATAGCAAGAGAACGAAGAAAAATTGATAATAGGAGCAAATTAGAACGTTGCTTAAAATAGCATGCTCTATCTGAATCATAAAAGAAACAATTTGGGTTTAGTGTCCCTTTAAACACTAAATAATTTAAAGAATAATGGCTATATTTCATGAATATATTTGTTATTCTTTAAATTAAGTGTACTACTTACCTGTAGAATGCTGGGTAATTCTATTTTTCTTCATTGACTCCCAAGCCGTGCTCCTATTAGCGCTGTTCCCCAGCACACTTAAAGTGCAATAGCGGAGCAGATCCCTTATCCTTTAGTGCAGGGGGGATCTAATCGGACTGTATCTACAGAGTACAGGGCCGCACTAATAGGAGAATTAGTCTCTGAACTCTGTGAGGAAGGCTCGAGATTAGCGCCCCCCGTACATGTAGGAACATTAGCGTGGCCCAGGAGTCTATGAACAAGAAGAGGATAAGCGCGTGCTACAGGTAAGTATCAAGGTGACAGGAATAGATAGCATTTACATTTATTTATAATATTTTGTTTTAAATTAATTGAATATGGAATAGTGCAGCACACAAATATTCTGAAAAAATAATTTATCAGAATATTAATTCGGAAAGGACTATTGAGTGCTGCACAACTCTAGTTTTACTTGTTGCAGAAAGTGCCCTTACTAAAATTGATATCTAAAAAAGAAACATAGGACTTGTGTAAATACCTCATAAAATAACTAAAATGAAAGGTTAAAGGGACACTCGGGTTAAATTAAATTTTCATGATTCAGATACAGCATGTAATTTTAAACAACTTTCCAATTTACTTCCATTAAAAAAAATGTGCACAGTCTTTTATATTTACACTTTTTGAGTCACCAGATCCTACTGAGCATGTGCAAGAATTCACAGACTATATGTATATGCATTTGCGATTGGCTGATTGCTATCACATGGTACAAGGGGAGTGGAAATATACATAACTTTAAAATTTATTATAAAAAAATCTACTACTCATTTGAAGTTCAGACTAAGTGCTATTGCATTGTCTTGTTATCTTGCATTTGTAGATTATGCAAATCTAATGTGTTGACTGGTCCTTTAACTAAGGAGCATAAATATTATAATAATAGATATAGCTTTGTATAGCAACTCAAAAACCTATTATACAAAAAGATGTTAAACTTTAAACAAAATGTGTTTTTACCCTAAATTAAATTAAATAGACAAAGGTCTAAAGTGCTGGTTTTCAACCCTGTCCTCAGGCCGAACTAACAGACCACATTTTGAGGATATCTGATCTGGAACACAGGGGAAATAATCAAATGATTAGTAAACATGGTTATTTTACCTGCTCTCATCCAGGGTAATCCTGAAAACCTGGCCTGTTGAATGGTCTAAAGCAAAGACAACTTTTATTTTTGTATCCCAGGCAGAGCTGTTCCTCACATCTAACAACAAGGCTAATTTTTGTTAAGATAATCAGATTTTGTGTCACAGCGCTTTGCGCCTTTATTCCAGTGGAGTGGAATAAGTCAATTCTGTTTTGTAACTGGAGAACAAAGGAGCAGTATGTGCTGCATTATAAACAAATAATAATAAGATTTGTAGGCTTTGCATATGTTGATTTTATGAAGGAGGAAAAAACAAACTAATTATTAAAGGGACATGAAACTGCTGGAAACTGCTGGCTACAACTACAGTAAAATGGTTAAACCAAGTGGGGGGGGGGGAGGGGAGCGCTCAGAAGTGAGCTGTGAGTAGGACTCAAAATAGTGATATGAACCAATCTTTGATTGGTATTAGTTGAAGGTGGAAATCTCTGTGGTGAATAATTATAAATATAAATATAAATTAAATATGAAATCAATCTCTGGTTAGTGAGTAATTTTCTCAATTTATTGAGTGCATGATTTGTCACCCCTGTGACTATATATGTGTGTAAGTGAATGGTGATATTTAAATAGTATGTGAGAATCTTAAAAAAGCGGTATCAATTATATATACTTGTTGGACTAAATGACAAAACAAAATGCAGAGAACTATAATGTGTTTATAAAATAATTTTACTAAAAATAAATTGTTGCACAATCATATTATAAAAACATATTATAAAAACACATAAAGAGTATCTAAAATGCAATCAAATATTATGCAGATCTGAATGATTCAATCGTAAACTCCAAATGGTAGTATTCACCAAAATATATTATAAGCTCCAAATGGCTGTATTTAGTATATATTCTCAGAAAAGGCAACACATGTAGCAGTTTAAATCATATATTACTGTTACTAATGGCAGAGCGTGTTCTATGAGGATCTGTGGGGTTATTGCACAAATTAAAAGCAGTTTATCAATACAGAGACGTAAAACAGCAGATAAATATCACATATAAGAGGACTGCTTGTTTATACATAAGTGATGGTATTCTGTTGGTTGTATCGAAAAGTAGCAATAGATACTTATATAGTATGTTGGTGTTCCCAGTCAAAGCCTCTGATGGGTTGTGTATACACGTTGGTCGTCTAGTGACGATTCAGTTAGTAAAATTTAAAATATAAGTTGTGGCCACAACTATTTATATTGTATCCAAGGGTGGTATGTCCCTGTTTAAAAGTGCTAAAATCAGCTAAGCAATTTAAATGTTTTGCAGTAGCTGTTGTAGGAAGGGCTCAATGTTGAGCGGTAATCAAATGAAGTGAAGTGGTGCTCCCCCCAGCCGTACTACTGATATCCCTTACCTCCTCTCCAATTACACGGGTATTCGGAAGGTTACCTCAAAGGTCCTGCAACGGGTTACAAGTCGCTTATCTCTTCGGCGTCTCGCCGTTAAGGCTTCCCGGCAATCCCTTCTTTCCCTGACGTGTATGAGATTCACGTATGGTCTTCGGAGGTCCAATCAGATAGTCGGGTCGTGGGGGGAGTGGTTCCTGGACGGATCTTTTGTTTTCCTCGCTAGAGCCTGGTCACACTGGATATCAAATCTACGCGTTTCAGCGCTATAGATGCGCCTTTATCAAGGTTACCTGTGCCTGCAACTCTCTTTAAATCTATTCTTTTATTTTAACCCTTTAAAAGTGCTGGTTAGTAAAACTCTAAATATTCGCTCTGGCTTCAGCTGCTGTATTTCTGTATTAATACTCAGGGTTTTCTTATATTTGTTATGTGACTTTTAAACTGCAAAAATGCTTTCTGTTGTGCAAGTTAACTGAAATACAAGGTACAGCGGTCAAAAAGCCAGCAATTTCACTGATGTGTCAAATCCCAATGCTTCTGTCACGAGATGCAACAATATGTGCGTACCAAGGTGGACCCATGTAAGGATGCAGATGCTTTACTAACTTGTTTCTCTAATGGGTTAAAATAAGAGAACAGCTTTAAAGGGACAGGGAACCCCAACATTTTCTTTTGTGATTCGGATAGATAATACAATTTTAATTAACTTTCCAATTTACTTCTATAATCAAATTTTGCTTTATTCTCTTGTTATCTTTTGCTGAAGGAACATTGACAGCTAGCTGAACACATGTCATCAGCCAATCCCAAGAGACAAATGTGTGCAGGCACCAGCAGCAGCTCCCACTAGTGTAGGATATGTGCGTATTCTGTTTTAACAAGGGATACCAAGAGAACGAAGCACATTTGAAAATAGAAGTGAATTTAAAAGTGTCTTTAAATGACATGCTCTATATGAATCATGCAAGTTTCATTTTCACTTTCCTGTCCCTTTAAAGAGAGCAGTAGGTACAGGAGAAAATGGTGAGCAATAACCATGCTGCTGTAATTGTACTCAGCAATGTAATTTCCTTTTAAAATGTGCATTAATATAATGTAGTTTTAATGTGTTATCGAAAATACAAGCATTCTGCCATCAGCATACTATTGTACTCTCTGCTTAGTGTAAATTACGTGATTAGAGTGTCTGAGGAAGCTATGTATATTTATAATAAAAATAAAGAAGATATGCTGAGTATTAGAATTAGATTAGAAGCAAAAATAGGGGAACAAAGCAAAATAGATATCTGCTGTTTGGTCTCTTACAGCATTTAACAGTAAATATATACCCAAGGCAATGAAAATGTCATGTATTATGATGGTAATATACAGTTGCAAGAAAAAGTATGTGAACCCTTTGGAATGATATGGATTTCTGCACAAATTGGTCATAAAATGTGATCTGATCATCATGTAAGTCACAACAATAGACAATCACAGTCTGCTTAAACTAATAACACACAAATAATGAAATGTTGCCATGTTTTTATTGAACACACCATGTAAACATTCACAGTGCAGGTGGAAAAAGTATGTGAACCCCTAGACTAATGACATCTCCAAGTGCTAATTGGAGTGAGATGTCGTCAGCCAACTGGAGTCCAATCAATGAGATGAGATTGGAGGTGTTGGTTACAGCTGCCCTGCCCTATAAAAAACACACACCAGTTCTGGGTTTGCTTTTCACAAGAAGCATTGCCTGATGTGAATGATGCCTCGCACAAAAGAGCTCTCAGAAGACCTACGATTAAGAATTGTTGACTTGCATAAAGCTGGAAAGGGTTATAAAAGTATCTCCAAAAGCCTTGCTGTTTATCAGTCCACGGTAAGACAAATTGTCTATAAATGGAGAAAGTTCAGCACTGCTGCTACTCTCCCTAGAAGTGGCCGTCCTGTAAAGATTACTGCAAGAGCACAGCACAGACTGCTCAATAAGGTGAAGAAGAATCCTAGAGTGTCAGCTAAAGACTTACAAAAGTCACTGGCAAATGCTAACATCCCTGTTAGCGAATCTACAATATGTAAAACACTAAACAAGAATGGATTTCATGGGAGGATACCACAGAGGAAGCCACTGCTGTCCAAACAAAACATTGCTGCACATTTACAGTTTGCACAAGAGCACCTGGATGTTCCACAGCAGTACTGGCAAAATATTCTGTGGACAGATGAAACCAAAGTTGAGTTGTTTGGAAGAAACACACAACACTATGTGGGGCGAAAAAGAGGCACAGCACACCAACATCAAAACCTCATCCCAACTGTGAAGTATGGTGGTGGGGGCATCATGGTTTGGGGCTGCTTTGCTGCGTCAGGGCCTGGACGGATTGCTATCATCGAAGGAAAAATGAATTCCCAAGTTTATCAAGACATTTTGCAGGAGAACTTAAGGCCATCTGTCTACCAGCTGAAGCTCAACAGAAGATGGGTGTTGCAACAGGACATTGACCCAAAGCATAGAAGTAAATCAACAACAGAATGGCTTAAACAGAAGAAAATACGCCTTCTGAAGTGGCCCAGTCAGAGTCCTGACCTCAACCCGATTGAGATGCTGTGGCATGACCTCAAGAAAGCGATTCACACCAGACATCCCAAGAATATTGCTGAACTGAAACAGTTCTGTAAAGAGGAATGGTCAAGAATTACTCCTGACCAATGTGCATATCTGATCTGCAACTACAGGAAACGTTTGGTTGAAGTTATTGCTGCCAAAGGAGGTTCAACCAGTTATTAAATCCAAGGGTTCACATACTTTTTCCACATGCACTGTGAATGTTTACATGGTGTGTTCAATAAAAACATGGCAACATTTCATTCTTTGTGTGTTATTAGTTTAAGCAGACTGTGATTGTCTATTGTTGTGACTTAGATGATGATCAGATCACATTTTATGACCAATTTGTGCAGAAATCCATATAATTCCAAAGGGTTCACATACTTTTTCTTGCAACTGTAATTAGTATAGGACTAATGCTAGATTTGTGGCACAGAAATATGAAAACCACAATCAAACAAATGTTACAAAATGTAATTTAATTACTTATATATAAATTAGCTATGTAGGTATAAAAAAAAGTACTAAGTAGGCACTTCCAAAGTGGGTACTGGTTAGCTAATATATATATTTATATATATTTATGTATATATTTATATATGTTTGTGTATATATTTATATATATATATATATATATATATATATATATATTGTATATATATTATATATGAATATAATATTAAGGTAGTTTATGTGATTCCTAAATTAAAGCAAAAGAAAAAAGAAAACTATATTTATATTTTCTGACACTTATTAAAATATAGAGAGCATTATTTAATAATCTCCATGAGAACAGTAATTTTGTACAGAAAATAATATATATATATATATATATAAACACACAGAAAAAGTCCAGCACTCACTCACAAGCTCTCAACTAAGATAAAAAGCAGCAATGGAAGAATCAGCTACCGCACCTGGCCAAATGGGAAAAGCCCAGGCACCCTGTCAAGGTTTCTTCCAATAAACCTGGGTCCCTAAACAGCCACACAATGCAGGCTCACAATCAAACAACTGTGAAAAAATGGGGGGTGCACAGGCTTATGTAATTTCCCCAAACATATACAAAACATGGGGTGGGGTCAGCACTCTCAGGCCGGACCAGGTACACATCCTATGACCCTGCAACATGCACAGCCCTGGGTGCAAACCAGCACTCTCAGGAAGCTGCACTGTCACCACAGTCACAGGCAGTTAACCCCAGTCAGGCCTGGGTGCAAGGCCCAAACAGGGAAAATTACAAAAAAATATATATTTTAATATAAACACACAGAAAAAGTCCAGCACTCACTCACAAGCTCTCAACTAAGATAAAAAGCAGCAATGGAAGAATTAGTTACCGCACCTGGCCAAATGGGAAAAGCCCAGGCACCCCGTCAAGGTTTCTTCCAATAAACCTGGGCCCCTAAACAGCCACACAATGCAGGCTCACAATCAAACAACTGTGAAAAAATGGAGGGTGCACAGGCTTATGTAATTTCCCAAACATATACAAAACACGGGAGGGGTCAGCACTCTCAGGCCGGACCGGGTACACATCCTATGACCCTGCAACATGCACAGCCCTGGGTGCAAACCAGCACTCTCAGGAAGCTGCACTGTCACCACAGTCACAGGCAGTTAACCCCAGTCAGGCCTGGATGCAAGGCCCAAACAGGGAAAATTACAAAAAAATATATATTTTAATATAAACACACAGAAAAAGTCCAGCACTCACAAGCTCTCAACTAAGATAAAAAGCAGCAATGGAAGAATCAGCTACCGCACCTGGCCAAATGGGAAAAGCCCAGGCACCCCGTCAAGGTTTCTTCCAATAAACCTGGGTCCCTAAACAGCCACACAATGCAGGCTCACAATCAAACAACTGTGAAAAAATGGAGGGTGCACAGGCTTATGTAATTTCCCCAAACATATACAAAACATGGGGTGGGGTCAACTGCCTGTGACTGTGGTGACAGTGCAGCTTCCTGAGAGTGCTGGTTTGCTTTGCACCCAGGGCTGTGCATGTTGCAGGGTCATAGGATGTGTACCCGGTCCGGCCTGAGAGTGCTGACCCCACCCCATGTTTTTTTTTTTTTTGTTTAAATCTTTTTTTATTGAGGGAATATACAATTTCCAGGAAAAAAGAAAAACAGTTTGCCTCAGCAGGTACATGACACATAGCATCTGACAAGATAAGTATCAAGAACATAAACAAATACATAAGAACGAATGTAGGGAAAAATCTCTTATCAGAACATTCACAGAGTATTCCCAAGTTGAGATATAAAACAGATGCACAACAGTTGAAGAGCAAACTCAGAATCACCCTCTTTTCCCTCAAAGATAGCTGGGGCCACTTTTGGACCTCTATAAATTAAATGTACTACTCAGAGGGCTTTTGGATAGTATAGGCCAAATCGGGGCCTACACTGACATACTCCTTCCTATGACAACTAGGACCACGGGAAGGTCCAAGAACTTAGGGGCAAAATTGAAGGAGATGATAAAATTAAATGAAACAACATTGAATATTACCGATATCTATCACTGTGTCAGAGAAATAAGACTGTAGGGACTGCACTACATATAAGTTTAAGTACTAATATATAAGAAAGATTAGTAACTCACAGACATACAAGTGGTATAAGAACATTAAGATTAAGGAAAAAAAAAACTAAAGGTTGAAGTCTCAAGAAGGTTTGCAATCTAGCAAAAAATATGAGGTAAACTGGGCTACAGAACTCTGCAGTCACTTGGGGGTGATTAAATAATTATAGCACCATAGCGGGTAGGTAGTGGAAAATTGCTAAATAAGTCTAGTCGGAGGCTAATAATCTTAACAAGCCTGGCTATATCATGCCAGCAAAGAAATAGGTGGTCCCCCCACGGTTAGCCATATATACTAAATTTGCCGTTCAAAGTTACCTATACCTCTGTTAACTTTCAGTAAAGCACCTCTATAACAGCTGCATCAGTGCACCCCAAGACCTCACCTTACAAATTACCTGAGAAACATATATGTTGGACGCTCCAGAATTTCTGAACCTTAGACAACCCACCAATAGTTCCAACCTATATGTTGGAAATATAAGTGAGCTAACAGTTATACGAAACCTGTAGTAATAAGCAGTCAATAAACATTAAACACAGAATGACATTCATAATAAAGCTTAACATCCGAAGAGCCAATTTTTACACTTATATAGGTACAAACTCTGGCAATGACTCTACGAACAGGGCAGAGACTGCACAACTCTGCCAAAAGGGAGCATAGAGGATAAGCTAGTTATCCCTTTACTACACAATTGGTAGGGGGGGGGGGGGGAGGAAGGGAGATGGAAGGGGTAGAGGAAGGGGAAGGGGTTAAGAAAAAAAGAAAGAAAAAAAAAAGGGGGGGGTAAAGAAGGGGGGAGAAGGGGGAAGAGAGGGGAGTAAAGAAGGGGGGAAGGGGGAGAGGGGGGAAGGGAGAGAGAGAAGGGGGGGAGAGGAGGGGAGGAGGAGGGGAGGAGGAGGGGGGAGGAAGAGGGGGGAGGGGAAAAAAAAAGGGGGGGGAGAGGGGGAAGAGATGGGGGGGAGGGGGGAAAGGGAAGAGAGATAGAGGGGAGAGGGGAGAGAGGGATGGGGGGAAGGAAGAGAGGGATGGGGGAAGGAGGAGAGGGAAGGAGGAGAGGGAAGGGGGGGAAGAGGGGTGGGGGGGGAGAGGGGACGGGGAGAGGGAAGGGGGGAGAGGAGGGGAGAGGGGGGAGAGAGGGGGGGCAGATCTAAGACTGGTAATGGAGTCCCATTCTTTGTACAGGCCATGTTACCCAAGTATTATTTTGATGGAACCACTCTCTTCCCCAGCATCACACACTCTCAGGAGGGGGCTAACAGGATTAACTAGTTTAGTTAACTAGTCTGTTATGCATTGGAACCAAGCAGCAAAAACCTCAGTAAAAGAACATATTTGCAGCACAGAATGTCACTGAGGTGTGTATTATATGGACATCTATCTTATCTTTAAATTACACAAAAGATCTCCCTAGTATAGTCTCAGGCAATGTTGCCATCATAAAGTAGGAGAGAGGAGCATTAAGAGTCACTGCATATGTTAAGCAAGGGTATATTTTTATCGCTAGGGCATCTGTGCAAAGTCTCAGAGATGACATGTAAGCTCAGCCCACGCCAGTTTTCCTGCAAGTACAGTTCTGCTGATACATAGCCCCACAATGACTCCAAAGATCGTGGGGAACTTGCACGTAAGTTAGTGTAAAGGGACAAATGTTCAACGGAGCATCGGGATAGTGGGGGACAAGGGGCCTCCTGTCAGAACCATACGACGTCGGAGTAGCAAGTTTCTGGCC
Organism: Bombina bombina; assembly: GCF_027579735.1. Lineage (NCBI taxonomy): Eukaryota > Metazoa > Chordata > Amphibia > Anura > Bombinatoridae > Bombina > Bombina bombina. The sequence goes on along the minus strand of NC_069503.1, from coordinate 588,470,387 downwards.
ACACATACTCACGGGCCCATCGCTCAGCTCTCTGAGAGCCTCACCGTCAATGCCTCCCGCGATTTCCGCACCTTGCTGACAGGCAGGAACTCCCCTCTGCTCCTGAGTATCGATCGGGTCTCCTCGGTCAGAGGTATATAATAGGTGATCGCTGCAGGCGGGAGCTAGGGGAGCGTCTAGGTGGGCGGCCGTTTCCAATAAGAAATGACAGGCAGAAGTTCCCGGGGCAACAGCTTCACTCTTTGCTATTAGGTTCTCTTCTTCAGTAAGGCTAACGGCATCCCGCCTCACACCTAGAGGTTGGCTGAGTTGAATAAGCCTGTCTAGTCGGCTCATTAGCTTGTTATCGTAGTAGTCAAAGAGGGCCCATACAGTCATGTGGTGTTCCTCCATGATCATCGCAGCTTCCAGTTAGGCCTCAGTTAGCAATTCTGACCGCATATAGCAAAGCACATCAAGCACCTACTCCAAACTGATCAGCAGGCTCTATGACAGGGGATAAAGTATAGTTTCTGTCATTTAGGAGGCATTAAGCCTAAATTAGTCCCCCACATTCAATGATAAAGTCGGGAGCTATCATATCATGCGTCTTGTCCCTTTGGCGGTTAGCTCCGCCCCCCCACCCCATGTTTTGTATATATATATATATATATATATATATAAAAAACATTGCTTACTATAAACTAGCTCCTCTTTTTTAAAGGGACACTGTAGTCAGAAAAAAGTGTGATGTTTGAAAAAACTCCTGTCTTATTTCATAACATCAAGGGGGATATAATCCACAGGTTAGATTCCTCTTAATCTGTTATACCTCAACTGGAGATCCAGGCAAAGGTAACAGCTGTCTGTTACTGGTATTTTAAGTTAAAACAAAACACAAACACGCTGTGGTGGGCATGGCCTAACGCGTTTTGCAGGTCCAATCCCTCCAACCGCTGCTTCTTAACTTCCATTTCTGGCGGAACAGAAATGATGGACCATCTGCTGCTTAATAAATTGACCCCCTAGTCTGGGGAGACTTTACCCAGAATCATAATACAAATACCTACAGAAAGAGAAGCAGTCTGCCAAGAATGAACAACAGCTTAGTGGCTTGTTCTATGTCCTGGTTACCACCTGGGAGCAGCTTCTTTCAGCCCAATTGCGCTTACCACAGAAGAAAACTTTCCTGAAGAATATGAGTCTGATCCCGACTAACAAGGTCAGTCCAGCCCAGAAATACCAGGCATTCTCATCTGAACAAGGAAAATTGCAACCCCTGTTGATCATTTTGGCCTCCTTTGGGCCTCGTCGGTGAGGTGCAGCCATATCCCTCTAAACACCTTGGGCAAGGAGTCCACGTCTGGGTTCTCTCATCACCCTTAGATTGACTTTCCCCAGGGTCATAATATAAATACATACAACGCGATCACAATAATTGGTTAGCGAGCATCGTATTTCCCTTGCACACAAACTTTTTTACTTTCAACTTGTAATTCAAGCGCAACCCAACGTGCACAAAAAGCTTCCATCTAGCGAAGTTAAGGCACAAGCAGGAGCGCAAAATTGAGCTCAACTCGTAATCTAGCCCTAAACCAACATGTCAAGAAGCAATGTAAGTTTTAGCTACCAACTCACTGCAGAGACAGTTTATTGCGGATCTTCTACAGAGCATGTATGTAATAAAAAGGAATTTTGCTTTATTTTTTTGTGTCCCTACATTTTTATTTCTGCTACAGCCAATGTTCTCCATTTAAGAATGGATGGATGGACAAAAGCAGACATCTCCGCCCCTGTGCGTCTGCCATTGCGGCTAGCAGGCCGAAATATGCTGCCGGCATTTATCATTGCACAAGCCGCCAGTTCAGAGTTAACGAGAAGACCATTGCTTCTTAGCTATAACTGCAGGCTTTTTTCATGGGGCGATTGGAGATCTAGCATAAAGAGTTTTTTTTTAAAAATGTACATAAAACACAACATAACTACATTAAAATAAAGTGTTACACTCATATATACACTTTCTAATAAAAATTATTTATACAAATATTACAAAAAATATTTTATAAGGATTTAGAAAGGTATATGAAAAGGTGTTTGAATTGAAAGGTGTTTGAATGGAAAGGGCTATAAATTATTTTTCTCTCTTGTCCTTTGTTGAAATGCTTTATTGGGAGCTAGCTGCTGATTCCTTTTGTCATTGGCTCACAGAATGTGTTCAGCTAGCTCCCAGTAGTGCATTGCTGCTCTTTCAAAAAAGGATATCAAGAGAATGAAACAAATTTGATCATAGAAGTAAATTTGAAAGTTTGTTTTTAAATTGTATGCTATATCTGAATCCTAAAAAGGCATCATATTTCTACAGACACAATTTCATAGCTACAATACCAAGAATATGTGATAATATCTTCTTGACAGAAACAATCCCCAAAATAATCTTACAAAAACCTCTGGGAGCGCATGATATTGTAAATGGATTTAGTAGAATTAATTTACTAAAAAAATTAAACTTTACAGCCATGAATATACAGCCACATGCTATATAATTAAAAACTAATCCTTATTTCAGAATGAATAACCTTTGGATTATGATATATCATAAATAGAAAACTAACTTTAGATAGATCTTTTCTCAAAAAACATTTAATTTAAAAAAATAAATGTATTTACATCGAAAAAAATCTGATTTAAATTTAAAAAAAAACCATTGATTTTATTCACCTTGCTATATACTGTATATCTATACCTGTATATATTCATATATATTTATAGATATATATTTAATATATATTTAAAAATAAATAGAACATTTTATTCTATGTGAAGAACATTCAAATGTAAAATATACCTAACTACCTTCGGGTTTAGTGCTGTAGGTCTAACGCAGTGTTGGGAACGATAAGTGTTAGTTTTTTTTTAAAAGCGCACTATATTGAGGTTATGGGGCGAATGCTTTAACATGGTCGTGATATTGAAGTCCAGAAGTTAGCTCGCGTCAGGTTTCACAACAATTCTTGTAGTAACTGGAAAACCAACTGAGGCCTAGGGGTAGATTTATATAGCTACGAATGCAGCTGTTTCCGCGCGAGCCTTCGGGTTTGCCGGAAACATAAGTTAAGAAGCAGCGGTCTTAAGACCGCTTCTCCTTAACGCATCCGCCACCTCTGAGGCGGAAGCGGAAAGCAATCATCCCGATCGGTTACAATCGGGTTAATTTACAGCCCCTGCTAGCTTTCCACAAGGAATGCTTGTGCAATGATAAATGCAGACAACATATGTTGTCGGCATTTAGCGATGTCGGGCGGACATGATCTGCTACAGCGGATCATTTCTGTCTGAATTTTGATAAATCGGCCCCCTAGTTTCCATTGAGGTGGTAAAGTTTGGAAACTGGTGGTAAAATAAAAATCCTACATAGATTTTAATGGAGAATAATGTTTTTACTACCAGTTTCCAAACTTTACCACCTCACTGTTTGCAGTTACATTACATACAAATATGGCAAAATAAATAATTAATGAGTATTGCAAGGTTGTTGTTTTTTACTATAAATAATTAAACATTGTATACTACAGTCTTAAAGTGTTTCATGTCCCTTTGAACACACTAGTTACTCTTGTGTAGACATTACAGATAATCACTAAGATTGTGTTTGGGAGCTTGCTATGATGCTGATTTCTGATATATAATATGCTGGCAAATTATTCTTTACAGCTATTTCATCTGAATACACAGGTTTTCTGAATCAATGTAATTTCATACAAATAACAAACACAACAAGTAATTGGTGTTTAGTGTGTGTCTCTGCATAGGAAAATATAAGAGCTGATATTAATTAAATGACATAATATTCACACTCAAAAACGCAAAAATGTAAGTGTATTATAGTAAGCAAAAGACCATTTAAATAGACACAAAAGGCTCTTCTTAATATGTAGCTTACTTAAAGGGATATGAAACAATTAAACAATTATTTTGTGATTCAGACAGAGCATACATCTTGCATACATATCTTGGGTTTGTTATTCCTTAAAAGTAAGATAAAGTGAAGAATTGTATTATTGCTCTATTGCTTGAGTATATATATATATATATATATATATATATATATATATATAAAAAACACGGAAGGGGACTGCACTCTCAGACTGGACTGGGTACACATCCCGTGACCCTGCAACATGCTCAGCCCTGGGTGCTTACTGGCACTCACAGGAAGCTGTGCTGTCCCCAGAGTCACAGGCAGACTCTGGGGACAGCACAGTTTCTTGTGAGTGCCAGTGAGCACCCAGGGCTAAGCATGTTGCAGGGTTATGGGATGTGTACCCAGTCCAGTCTGAGAGTGCAGTCCCCTTCCGTGTTTTGTATATGTCTGGGGTGATTACATAAGCCTGTGCACCCTTCACTTGTTCCCAGTTTGTTGGGATTGAGAGCTTGCATTGTGTGGCTGTTTTAGGGTCCCAGGTTTTGGAAGGGACCTTGACATGGTATCTAGGCTTGTCCCATTTCGCCAAATGCGGTAACCCTTCCATTTTTGCCTTTAATCTTAGCTGAGAGCTTGTAAGTAAGTGCTGGACTTTCTCTGTGTGTTGTATATTATTATATATATATATATATATATATAGTCAGCTGCAGAGCAGAAATGCACTAATGGGAGCTAGCTGAACACATCTGGTGAGCCAATGGCAAGTGGCAAATATGTGTAGCCACCAATCACCAGAACTCTGCTAATGAGCCTCCCTAGTTATACTTTTGATACCAAGGGGCAGATTTATGAAAATATGGATGGACATAATCCACTGTAGCGATCATGTCCGCCGCACATTGATAAATGCTGACAGCATACGCTGTCGACATTTATCATTGCACAAGCAGTTCTGGTGAACTGCTTGTGCAATGCCACCCCCTGCAGATTCGCGGCCAATTGGCCACTAGCAGGGGGTGTCAATCAACCCGATCGTATGCGATTAGGCGGATTGCTGTCTGCTGCCTCAGAGGCGGCAGACGAGTTAAGGAGCAGCTGCTTCTGAACTCCTGTTTCCGGCGAGACTGAAGGCTCACATGGAAACAGCTGCATCAAGATCCGAATTGGCCCTCATGAGTACAGAGTAAATTTGATTATAGAAATACATTTAAATATTTCTTAAAATGTCATGCCCTGTCTGAAACATGAAAGTTATATTTTGACTTTCTTCTTCCTTTAACCCCTTCGATACCAGGACTTTCAAAGAAGAACTTGCCCAAAATACTGGAGACTATCACTCCATTTACACAGAAATCTGTTTTTTTATTGAACTGTCAAAACTATATATATTTTTTTAAGTAGACAACCCCAGGTTATATATTTATATATAAGGTTATATATTTATATATTTCATGCCAACATTTCACCGGCAAAAGTGATCATATAAAAAAATTGTTAACTTTTTCACAAACTTTAGGTTTCTCACTGAAAGTATTTGCATACCCCTTGTGCAGTCATGACATTGTAAAAACTTTTCTGGGATCCCCTTTGTTCGGAAATAGCAGACATATATGACTTTGCCATTGTTTTTTGGTAATTAGAAGGTCTCTAATTTCAGCTGCGCACCACACTTCTATTATTCCCGTCAGTGAAGATGTTAATCATGTAGCTTGTAAGGTTAATTTTTGCTTTAGTGTAGAGATTACCCTACCACCCACTGATCCCTCCCAAACAGCTGTCTTCCGTCAATCACCCCCCCAGTGGTCACCACCATTTTAGGTACTGGCAGACAATCTGTCAGTATACAGTTTAGTTTTTTATTTTTAAATTATAAAAATGTTTTATATATTATTTTTCTGCTGTGTAGTGATCCTCCTCAACCCTCCCTGATCACCCCAAATCCCCAAATAGCGCTCTAACTCTCCCAGTCCCACTAATTGCGGCAATCTTTATTACTGGTATCTATCTACTCATAAATGCTTATATTTTGTAATTTATTTCTATTTTTTGTAAAAACAGTTCTGTAGTGTAGTGGTCCCCCCACCCCACCTTTTTTCTGTAGTGTAGCTCCCCTTCCCTCCTTCTCCCTTTATTTTCTTTTTCTGCAGTGTATTGCCATCCCACTCCCTCCCCTCTCTGCTACTAGACTGCCCACCCAACTCCTTGTTTCCAGCAAATGATTGATCATTGCAGACGATAACACACACAGCGTCACCATTTGTAACGATCTGGCATCTGCCTTCATATGGATCCGGAACACAGATCGTGTTATGGATCTATATGCGGCAGATGCCATGAGCTCAGGAACTACAGCTCTCAGCTGTAACTTTACAGCCGAGACTGCTGGAGCTTACTGCAGCTCCGACATATATATACATCATGCAGTACGATAGGCAAAGTACCGCATGACGTATATATATATACGTCCTTTTGGGTTAAGGAGTTGAGCCATAAACCATCATGATAAATGTCCTATTACATTGGAGACCTTTCTTTTACACTAAATAATGATATATTAGAGGAAGAGGTACAACTTACATTGTATCACTGGATAATAAGGAGGATTGCTAAGTAGCCAGCACAAATTGATTATTCCAATGATAGTGGTATTTTTTACCACCTCTGTTGTAGATAGAAGTGTGAAGGTTTATCACTTCTGATATTTATATGTTTGAGTTTACACATTGTTTTACTGACTGTAATATGTAGCCTTTTGAGACAAAACTAATGTTTATGAGCTTTTGAGTCAAAATCCTTCAGCCCAAACCATTAACATTTCTATATAAAAACCTAATATTGAATATTTTGAAAATCATTTTTTTATATTTCACTTAGATTGGGTAAATATACAGAAAACTATATAAATCAGTGTTCTCTCTAGCTTTACATTGATGTGGGGGGGCTTTTTTAGCTGGTTTCCACCAAACTACATGGAAGTAAAATGCAACAATAAAATATGGCAGCTATATGAATTAATCTTGATGTTCTCTGCTTAAAGGGGTAATTAATCCACATTTTTTCTTTAATGATTCAGGTAGAGCATGCAATTTTAAGCAACTTTCTAAATTACTACTATTATCATTTAGCCACCAATCAGCAAGCACAACCCGGGTTCTGAACTAAAGATGGGCTGGCTCCCAAGCTTTGCATTCCAGCTTTTTTCAAATAAAGAGTCCAATAAAATGAAGAAAAATGATAATAGGAGTAAATGAGAAAGTTGCTTAAAATTGCATGCTCTATCTGAATCATGAAAAAAAAATGGGTTCAGTGTCCCTTTATTGTATTTGAATGCTTAAATAGTAATATCAATTTAAAACTTATCAAGTTTATACTTTCACACCAATTTGAATGCAAAGTATTTGTGTATAAGCATTATAATCCCATTAAAAAGTAGAAACAATGGGTTTTGTGATGGATTATTTAAAACCCAGTTATTCTTCTTTCCTGGACCTTGCACTATTTTATAGGTTTGGAAAATGTAAACATATAAAAGCGTCACCTGCTTTGTTAGTCGCTAACTGCAAGTGTATATAGCATGATCTTTATAAATCATTTGGCATCTTCCTTAGTGCATTTTTGTATTGACTGCTGTCATGCAAGTAATAGTTAAAACAGGCTATGAAAGTGTGGAACAGTACTGTTTCAAATGGGACTGGATCACATTACAGTTGCAAACATAAAGGGGAGCACCAACAAAATTCTTCATTAATGTCTTAAAGGGACATTGAAGTCAAATTTGAACCTTCATGCTTTAGACAGAGGATGTGGTTTTATAAAAGTAAAATGTTCAAATGTGCTACTATGTTCAAATACAAAGCACTAAAGATGCAGCTAAATTAAAATATAAACCTAGTAGTAGTAATGGTGTAGGCCCATTTAATAAATATCGGCTAGATTACGAGTTTTGCGGTAAGAGCTGCACGGTGCTAACTTGCAAGTTATTGTCACCGCTCACCTCCCTACAGCGCTGCTATTACAGTTTATCATAAACCCGGCGTTAGCAGGCAATAAGTGAGCATTGAGGTCCATACTGCACTCCAATACCAGCACTGCTTTGAACTGGTTTTATGTGCTCGTGCACAATTTCCCCATAGACATCAATGGGGAGAGACAGCTGAAACAAAGCCTAACACCTGCAATAGAGGAGCGTAAAGCTCTGTAACGCAACCCCATTGATTCCTAGGGGGAAACAAAAGTTATGTTTACACCTAACACCCTAACATAAACTCCGAGTCTAAACACCCCTAATCTGCTGCCCCTGATATCGCCGCCACCTACATTATACTTATTAATCCCTAATCTGCCACCCCCAATGTCGCTGCCACATACCTACACTTATTAACCCCTAATCTGCCGCCCCCGACACCGCCGACACTTGCATTATAGTTATTAACCCCTAATCTGCCGCCCCCAATGTCGCAACCGCCTACCTACACTTATTAACCTCTAATCTGCCGCCCCCAATGTCGCCGCCACCTACATTACAGTTCTTAACCCCTAATCTGCCGCGCCCGACATCGCCGGCACCTACCTACACTTATTAACCCCTAATATGTCGCCCCAATGTCGCCGCCACCTACATTAGTTATTAGCCTCTAATCTGCCACCCCCAATGTCGCCGCCACCTACATTAGTTATTAACCCATAATCTGCCTCCCCCAATGTCGCCGCCACTATACTAAAGTTATTAACCCCTAAACCTAACCCTAACCCTAAGTCTAACCCTTACCCTAAAACCAACTCACTTTAATATCATTAAAATAAATCTAAATACAAATTACTAACATTAACTAAATAATTCCTATTTAAAACTAAATACTTACCTATAAAATAAACCCTAAGATAGCTACAACATAACTAATAGTTATATTGTAGATAGCTTAGGTTTTATTTTTATTTCACAGGCAAGTTTGTATTTATTTTAACTAGGTAGACTAGTTAGTAAATAGTTATTAACTATTTACTAACTACCTAGTTAAAATAAATACAAATTTACCTGTAAAATAAAACCTAACCTGTCTTACACTAACACCTAACCTTACACTACAATTAAATACATTACATTAATTAAATACAATTAACTAAATTACAAAAAAAAAAACACTAAATTACACAATAGAAAAAAGAAATGATCAAATATTTAAACTAATTACACCTAATCTAATAGCCCTATCAAAATAAAAAAGCCCCCCCACAATAAAAAAAAAACCCTAGCCTACAATAAACTACCAATGGCCCTTAAAAGGGCCTTTTGCAGGGCATTGCCCCAAAGAAATCAGCTCTTTTACCTGTAAAAAAAAATACAAACAACCCCCCAACAGTAAAACCCACCACGCACACAACCAACCCCCCAAATAAAATCCTATCTAAAATACCTTAGCTCCCCATTTCCCTGAAAAGGACATTTGGATGGGCATTGCCCTTAATAGGGCATTTAGCTCTTTTTCTGCCCAAACCCTAATCTAAAAATAAAACCCACCCAATAAACCCTTAAAAAACCTAACACTAACCCCCGAAGATCCACTTACAGTTTTTGAAGACAGGACATCAATCCTCAACAAAGCGGCAGAAGTCTTCATCCAAGCGGGCAGAAGTCCTCAACGAAGCCGGGAGAAGTCTTCATCCAAGCCGGCAGAAGTCTTCATCCAGACGGCATCTTCTATCTTCATCCATCCAGCGTGGAGCGGCTCCATCTTCAAGACATCCGGCGCAGAGCATCCTCTTCTTTCCACGGCTAACGAAGAATGAAGGTTCCTTTAAGGGACGTCATCCAAGATGGTGTCCCTTGAATTCCGATTGGAACAGTCAATAGAATGTGAGCTCAATCCTATTGGCTGATTGCATCAGCCAATAGGATTTTTTCACCTTTAATTCCGATTGGCTGATAGAATTCTATCAGCCAATCGGAATTCAAGGGACGCCATCTTGGATGACGTCCCTTAAGGAACCTTCATTCTTCGTTAGCCGTGGAAAGAAGAGGATGCTACACGCCGGATGTCTTGAAGATGGAGCCGCTCCGCGCAGGATGGATGAAGATAGAAGATGCCGTCTGGATGAAGACTTTTGCCGGCTTGGATGAAGACTTCTCCCGGCTTCGTTGAGGACTTCTGCCCGTTTGGATGAAGACTTCTGTCGCTTTGTTGAGTATGGATGTCCGGTCTTCAAAAACTGTAAGTGGATCTTCTGGGGTTAGTGTTAGTTTTTTTAAGGGTTTATTGGGTGGGTTTTATTTTTAGATTAGGGTTTGGACAGAAACAGAGCTAAATGCCCTTTTAAGGGCAATGCCCATCCAAATGCCCTTTTCAGGGTAATGGGGAGCTTAGGTTTTTTTTAGATCAGATTTTATTTGGGGGGTTGGTTGTGTGGGTGGTGGGTTTTACTGTTGGAAGGTTGTTTGTATTTTTTTTTAAAGATTAAAGAGCTGATTTCTTTGGGGCAATGCCCTGCAAAAGGCCCTTTTAAGGTAGTTTATTGTAGGCTAGGGTTTTTTTATTTGGGGGGGGGCTTTTTTATTTTGATAGGGCTATTAGATTAGGTGTAATTAGTTTAAATATTTGATCATTTCTTTAAAAGGAAAGGGAATACTGCTTGTTGATATACAGTTGACTCTATTGCACCTGGGGAAAGTGGAGTGTTAAAGGGACCATGGATTGACATATGTTCAGCAAGTGTGTGGATTACAGTTGTTTCTCTCTTGTGAATGGCCCTTTATAAAGCACACTTGTTTTGCTCCTCTCCCGCAGCTGATAATAATGTGCTTTCTTGCATCTGCCTTCATACTGTGCTACTAAGCTCTGAATGTACACAACTGTGCCTTGGATAGATACTAATGCTATTCCACTTACTGTTCTACTAACATGCTTGAATTATGCTGAATTACTATCTCGACCCACTAAGGAGGCCTCCGGTTTTGATTTCTACCAATTATTGGTACAGGGTACATAGATCCCATTGACAACCTGCCCAGAGGTGTCCTGCTCCTCAGAATCTGGTGCAACAGGGTGTTGTACACTGTTTGCTGGACTAATTGTTACTTGGGTATCACTTGCACTAATTTTTTTATTTATTTCCTTTTTGTTAATGTTGGTTACCATTATATTTTATGTGTTTGCACTATTATTGTTATAAATATATTTTTCTTCACTAAAATCACTATTTTTCTTTTAGGACTAAGTATGGTGTGTCATGTTCTGAATCCATTATAAGCAACCCATAGATTGTTTAGTATTGAGTCTAATGTTTACTTTGACAAGTAATAAAATTAAAGTTTAAATTAATAAAAGAGTGCTGTATTCCTTTTCTTTTTGAGACTGTGTTTATCATAGCACTGTCTCTTTCTTGTAAGTAGAATACATATATTCAAATACAACCCTTCTTTCTCTTGATCTTCTTTGCTAAAACTTTGTTGTAAACATAGCTGTCATATAGTGCTGAAGACCTCAATATACCCTTATATAAGATAAGCTATGTTCCAATAATTAAAGTCAATTTACAAGTGGAATGTGATCTAGGCTAAAATATCTTGCCACTCTTTTTTCATAGCTTACTTTAGAGAATCAGGCCTGAGTGTCAAAATAAGAAAAACAATCAGATCAGTTGTATTTAACTATACCTGTAATACTTGATTTTTACATGTATTTTCTTATTTCAGCCCCACAGCAACCAGGAACACCTTATTATTCTGATCCAGGAGGAGCTACAGGAAGCACCTTGACTCCACCTTATAACTTTAAACCAAGCACTCCACAAGGAAATCCAGCTTTCCCCCCTCCACCTTCATACTGCAACACGCCGCCACCACCATATGAGGAAGTCGTTAAAGCTTACAAATGAAACAAGTTGGTTCATTATTTCCTAAACCGGACTCTTTACAACTGCTCCACGTTGAGGATGACCCTCCTTCGGCATGACAGAAGCTCCGTTGTGTGCCCAGGTTCAGCTTAGCCTACTGGAACAGCTGTTTTATGCTACTGGGAAATGGTTGCAGTTCAGCCCATATTTAAATCTAGTGCAACTACTTTAAAACCTTCACAGCACTGGACTGGAATTTAGTGAGCTGAAGAGTTAACTTCACTGAACTCCTCCAGTGCTGTAGAAGCTAAATGTTTTTTAACACACGTTTCATAGTATGTAGCTACTTCATTGTACGTATGTTTTTCAGCTGTTGATATATACGGTACATATCGTTGCTGCCTAGTCATGAGTGCTTGCAGACCATGCAATATCTTACAGTAAAAGGCATGATCTTGGTGGATCCTTAAGTTGGTTAAATATGTTTTTATTGAATCCAATAAAAATTTGTTCAAAATCAACTTTTTTTATTTTTATTATATGCTTTGTGTTATTATACCTTGTATTACTTATTACTGTGTTATTATATCTCTCTCTATACACTATTGTGCAAAAGTTTTAGGCAGGTGTTAACAAATGCTGTGTGACTAATTTTGAAGGTGCCCACAAATGCTGTACATCATTATTAAGTTTAATCTTAACATTTTATAAAATATTTATTTTAAGCTGCTGGGGAAGGTAGCACACATATATATTTTATTAGTTTCTTGACTTTAATAAATAATGTAAATATACACATATGTGTAGATGAGAAGGAGCAATTGCAGCTTAAAAAGACATTGAACACCTTCTGCAATATCTGTAACCTAGGTTTTCAAAATGCTGCAAATAGGCTACCCCACTGAATGATTTTCAGAATTTCAGGTTACAGAATTTACTTTTTGGTCTCACTACTGTATATATACAGTATATATATATATATATATATATATATATATATATATATATATATATATATATATATATGAATATGTCTAAATATGTGTGTGTATGTATGTATATATACATATGTTTAGTTATATTTATGGAGACCGAGTTGAGCAATGGCACTACACTTGGACTAACTCCCTAGTATATATACAATAGTTGTACGTAATTAATTACAACTCAAGGTTTTTAGTGATAGTAAAGGGAGGGGTGCTCTGCAAAAAAATTACATTAAGACTAAATGTGGAAGTGGTAAAGCCACTTTCACGAAATAATGCGGTATCAGCACTCGCTGTCCTGAACCACGGGTTGAGTTAAGTTCCTATGTTTAAAACATAACCTTAATTGAACAATAATAAAAAATGGGGAGAGGGGGGGACATGTACAATTAAAAACCTAGGATCGAGTAGTCTTGTATAGATTCCTTAACATGATTAAATTAATAGGCCTTTGGGGTATGATAGCCCAAGTGATATTATTAAGGTAAGCTCTATACATAAGTCTGTGTGGCACTATTATTGTTCAATTAAGGTTATGTTTTAAACATAGGAACTTAACTCCGCCCGTGGTTCAGGACAGCGAGTGCTTATACCGCATTCTTTCGTGAAAGTGGCTTTACCACTTCCACATTTAGTCTTAATGTTTAGTTATATGTTTATATGTGTATAAATATATATATACACATAAAAATACATATATACACATGTATATACATATGTATATATACTTTGGAGCCCTTTCCACTCAAATACCTGAAAACAAGAAAAAAATGTAATACATTTTAATTAACATCCAATGTTCTTCACTTGGGGAAAATGTTCTATGTCTGTATAGATGTATACATACTATGTATGTATAGATATTTATTATACAAAAAAACACATAATATATATATATATATATATATATACGTATATATATATATATTTATATATATATATACAGTGTTATATATATATGTCCCAAGTGGATCCAGCACTCTCACAAATCATACACAGCCTCCGGGGTGCACTTTAAACCTGTGCATGCAAAACTCTCAAAGAAAGGCACTCTCCGTATTCAGTTTAGTAAAAACTGTAAATGTTTTTTACTAAACTGAAAACGCGAGTGCCTTTCTTTGAGAGTTTTATATATATATATATATATATATATATATATATATATACAAACAAAATCTCAGGATAAATGTCTAATCTAATAAAGAACAATCATGTGTATAGAATGAACAGGATAAAGGTCCACTTCAAAGGAACCCAAGAAAATATTTAAATAAATATAGTAATCCCTGCACTCAAAACAGAAAAAATATGTATACCACAGAGTATTTGCTGAAAATGCAAAAAAAATTAATAAGCAATAAATTTGAATCCATAATAGATGAGCAGCATAGATGCACATACTAAAAATATTAAGACTGGGCGTCCCCAATTCAAATAGAACTGATGACGTCAGAGCAAATCACATATAGCAATCAAGAATATATATGTAATCTCAGAATATGCAATCCGGTACGAGTGAAATCTTGATAGGCTATAATGTCAGCCAGAAAAAGGATGCAGTCCAGTGTATGAATCAATCAACTCTTGTCACACATGGGCCTCTATTTATCAAAGTCTGGCGGACCTGATCCGACAGTGCGGATCAGGTCCGCCAGACCTCGCTGAATACAGAGAGCAATACGCTCTCCGTATTCAGCATTGCACCAGCAGCTCACAAGAGCTGCTGGTGCAACGCCGCCCCCTGCAGAATCGCGGCCAATCGGCCACCAGCAGGGGGGTGTCAACCCAATCGTACTCGATCGGGTTGAATTGCAGCGATGTCTGTCGGTTATGGAGCAGCGGTCTTTAGACCGCTGCTTCATAACTGGTGTTTCTGGTGAGTCTTCAGACTTGCCAGAAACACAGGCCCCTTAGTGTTTGCTTATAAAGTGTCCATTTTTGTAGTTTTGCAGGGTTAACGTAGTTAGTGGTAAGAAATGTGTGATACAGGCGGCTGTGTTGTTATAGCAGCAGTTAAGTGATATAATCATTTTTCAAAACAGCTCCGTCATGCAGACTTAATAAATGCAAAGCGTTGAAGCAACAGTACCCTTAACATAAGTTGTGTCATGCAAGTTGCTTGAGAATGCAAATTGTTAAGCCAGTTATATCTTCTGTAACACATATGTCATATAAGCTTTTTCAAATGCAAGTGTTTAAGCAGCTGTTTCTTAGGTGATAGCAAGTCTAAAGCATATGAGGTATCTGAGTCTTTTAAGTTACATTTATTCATAGGCATCCTATCCCAAGTACCCGGCACTCTAGGACTATGTCCGCCGGTTGCAATAGCACTTGCAGATCCACGTTAAAGGGACAGTATACACCTATTTTAATATAACTGCATGTAATAGACACTTCTATAAAGAATAATATGCACAGATACTGTTATAAAAATCCAGTATAAAACCATTTAAAAACTTACTTAGAAGCTTCCAGTTTAGCTCTGTTTAAAAGGTTACTGGAACACCCACTGCAAGTCCCCCTCCCCCTTCCTTTGCATATTAAAAGACCCTTTACACAAACAGAAGCAAGCTGGAATAGGTATACGTCGGTATTCTCCTAAAACTTTGGGACTTGGTTAGGAGTCTGAAAAAATAAGCAAAACTATTCACTTGTTTAAAAAAACAACAAAAAAAAACTTTATGGGCTATATAAATAGATCAGACTGATATACTACAGGAAAGTTACACTCTGTGAAAAGCATTACTGGGCTAAAAGAAGTTGCACCCAGGTGGTAAATCGCCATAGAACAGGCTAACAATGTTATTGAGCTGGTTGTTTGTTCCTGTGAGTGCACTTCACTCTGTGTGTATTTAGTCTCCCTATGGGGAAAAAAGGGCAACCAGACGTGGACTCCTTGCTCAGTGTGCTTAGAGGAATACTGCTACACCTCATTGACGAGGCCCAATGAAGGCCGAAACAATCGTCTGGGGTTGCTGTGTTCCTTGTTCAAAGTGGAATTGCCTGGTATTTCGTCGCTGGACTGACCGTAATAGGCGGTATCAGACTGATATACTACAGGAAAGTTCCACTCTGTGAAAAGCATTACTGGGCTAAAAGAAGTTGCACCCAGGTGGTAAATCGCCATAAAACAGGCTAACAATGGTATTAAGCTGATGGTTCGTTCATGTGAGTGCATTTCTCTCTGTGTGTCTCCCTATATAAATAGATCATATAGAAAACATTTATGCAAAGAAAAAACGAGTGTATAATGTCCCTTTAAGTGCGTTCCATGAATGATCTCACCCAGTCCTGCTGAAGCTGAGGTACCGTGTTGTCAATGAAGATCCGCTAATAGCTGCTACCAAAACCGCAACTTGTTGCAAGCTTGAATCACCAACTGTAGTCACACGACATCCAAGTACGGTGTCTGATGTTAGAGACAGACTACGTGCGTTTTTGGCTCCGCCCATCAACTCATCCTGATTGGAGAATGTGCCACTGTGCTATTTAAAGCACATCTTCATACATAACTAATGCCCTCTAGAGGTGGCAATTATTACTACATTTGAAGTAAGGTTCAAAGGACTCACAGTAATTATTCTATTTACAGGAAAAAGGCATGCATATAAACGGAAGTACACACAATATACATGCTTACTAAAGTATCAATTATATGCACTAAAAATACTTATAATATTCATCCATCATATCACAACAAATTTTTCAAAATCTTTTTAAAAAAATTAGTAAACATAGAATATTTTTACCACCAAGTCATTTATAACACATCCCCCTTCTGTTTTTATCTATCTACTCTATCTAATCTACAGCTGAACTAACATGCCTAATATTACAACTCAATATGAACAAATTACACAATCAATGTTCTAATGTATAATAATTTATAAGAATGTACCCCAATTTCTCTATTGAGGCCATATGGAATCATGGAGTCTAACTTCTTACTCCATTGTGCTTCCTTTTCAAACCTATTCTTAGGGCCCCTTCTTAGGGGCCCTACACTATCAACTACTTGAAATTTCAACTGGCTTTTATTATAACCACATAATATAAAGTGGTAACCCACTGGGGCTTTGGGGTCTAATTTACCTATTGCAGTTGTGTGCTGTTTAATCCTATCTCTAATGCATTTGGTGGTTTCCCCTACATATGCTATCCCACACGGACATTTAATGATGTAGACTACAAATGTGTAGTGTCCCCTAATGGGCATTCTCTTACCTGATCTAGGATGAGTCACTGTGTTGCCTAATTGGATTGAATGACATTGGGCACAATTGTGACAGGGGAAAGTGCCATTTGTACTACCTCACTCTCTTGGGTCTCATGTCTTCTGGAGGGGGGGGGGTCTAATGTCTGCTCTAACAAGCTTATCTCTTAAGTTTTGATTTCTTTTATATGAGAATAAAGGAAATGTATTAAATGTACCTGCCAATATTCTATTCTCAGATAATATTGACCAGTGTCTTTTGAATATCCTCTTAAGGGGGCCTATGTGGTACCCATAAAGAACCACAAAGGGAATTATATCTTCTTTGTTGGATTTTCTTGTGGTTTTAGTCTGTAATAGTTATGTTTGTGGAATCTGATCTACTTGAGTTCTGTGTTCCTCCAACAGTTGTGTGGGATAACCTCTAGTTCTAAATTTCCTAAAAAAAAGTCATCAAATTGTGAATTCAGTCTTGAACCATTATATATATATATTTATTTTTATTTATTTATATATATATAAACATCTATTTAAAAATAAAAAGAGCATTCTCTTCTATGTGGAGAACATTAGAATATAAAATACTCATAGCTACCTTCAGGTTAGCACACTTGGTTTAACACAGTATCTGGTTAGCTCGCAAGCAATAAGTGTTAGTTGTTTTTTTTTTAAATTTCCTCGCTCCATTAAAGACTATGGGGAGAATAAGTTAACGGGACAGAAAGTCATAATTAGACATTGATGAATTAGACAGAACATCCTTTTTTTTTTTCTTTTTTTCAAATCAGCTTTATTTCTATTAAAAGCGGTTTACAAGGAGTGGAGACGCAGCTCCTTTTTGTGTATACATAGGCTGATTTATTTTTCAAACAAAGAAAACAACTCTTGCTCACACCACATATAAAATTATAAAATGTCCATAAGTCATTCTATGTGCGGTTGTGAGTTATCCATATGGTTTATGAAGATTAAACATTCAAGAAAAGAATAACAACCTAAATAACGATTAAACATACACTCAATGGATACGGACTATTAGTAATCACTTGTTAGTTGGAGCGTTAGTACCATACTGTTTTATGTCATTCAAATAGTTATATTTATTGGGATATCTCCTTTTCTTTATCATGGTAGTGTAGTGTTCCCATAGTAAGGTTATTTCTGCAAAAATGTGCATTGTGTTGTGTTTTAGGTAGTGATTTTCTCCCAGTGCTATTAATTCCAATGTCTTTAATATCCACATATATTTGTGGGGGGTGTCTTTGCTTTTCCAATTTGTCGCTATTAGAAATTTAACACTATTTCTCTTGCAAGGTGTATCCAGTCCACGGATTCATCCTTTACTTGTGGGATATTCTCATTCCCTACAGGAAGTAGCAAAGAAAGCACACAGCAAAGCTGTCCATATAGCTCCCCCTCTAGCTCCACCCCCCAGTCATTCTCTTAGCTGGCTCTAAGCACTAGGGTCTCTCTCGGGAGTGTAAAGTGAATGTGGTGTTAGAATTGTAGTTTTATTATCTTCAATCAAAAGTTTGTTATTTTAAATGGTACCGGTTTGTACTATTTACTCTCTAGCAGAAAAGTGATGAAGATTTCTGCTGAGAGCAAAATGATTTTAGCATGTTGTAACTAAAATCCACTGCTGTTCCCACACAGGACTGAGGAGTACCAGTTGGGGGGAACAGTTTGCAGGGTGATCTGCAATAAGGTATGTTCAGTCATTTATTTCTAGACAAGACTGAGATAATGCTAGAAGACTGACAAGATCCCCATGAGGGGAGGGTAAGCTATGTTCACAGACTTAGTAAGGAATTGAATGCTTACATAATAGGGCTAATATACTAGTTGACACTTATTCAGGGCAATCGATTGTTTGGCTAAGGAAAAATCATTTTGCAAGACACTTTGAAAGCCCTTTTGGGGTTTTTTTCTGGGGTTATTACCACATGGCTGTTTTTTAGTCACTTAGGAGTGATTTACTAGGCCTCACAGCTCCGGAGTAGAGTGGGAGGGGCCTAATTGCCTCAGATGCACAGTTAGAATTGCAGAGAAGTTCATGCTATTTCACATGGAGGGTCCTGCTGATGTTTGAGGGCCTAAAAGAAGCTATATTCCCCCAAATATGATCCCTAAGGGAAGGTAGGGCCACAGCAAGGCTGTGGCAAGGTGCTGTAGTGATTTAACCAGGTGTTGGCTTTAGGCTGCTCCGGTTTGGGCATTAAGGGGTAAATCATTTTGAAACTTGGGGTGCAATCTTATTAAGGCTTTAGCTACATACTGTGAAAATTTCAGAAAGATTGCTGCATTTTTCACCGTTTTGTAAAATTGTGTGCTCTTTTTATCTCTTAAAGGTAACGTTTTTTTCAAATTGTGTTTTTTATTTGATTAAAATGATTCCAAGCCTGTTTGTGTACTCTACTAGTCTGTTAAACATGTCTGACACTAAGGAAATCCTTGTTCAATGTGTTTAGAAGCCATGGTGGAACCCCCTCTCAGAATGTGTCCCACTTGTACTGATATGTCTATACACTTTAAAGAT
Organism: Bombina bombina; assembly: GCF_027579735.1. NCBI lineage: Eukaryota > Metazoa > Chordata > Amphibia > Anura > Bombinatoridae > Bombina > Bombina bombina. The sequence continues at coordinate 588,450,918 of NC_069503.1, read as the reverse complement.
CATATTGTTGCACTTAAGAATGTGGCCCAAGATGATTCTCAGACTGAAGGTAACGCAGCCCGTTGGTAGTGTCACAACCAGTTACGCCCGCGCAAGCGACGCCTAGTACCTCTAGTGCGTCTAACCCTTTTACATTACAAGACTTAGCGGCAGTCATGGATAATTCTCTTACAGCCTTCTTATCTAAACTGCCGTGTTACCTGCAGAGTGTGATAGCTCCGTTTTAAGAACAGATTATGAGCATTCTGACGCTTTGGTAGCCGTATCCGATATACCCTCACAACGCTCTGAAGTGGGAGCGAGGGATTTGATGTCTGAGGGAGAAGTCTCTGATTCAGGAAGGGTTCCTCCCCAGACAGATTCAGATACATTGGCTTTTAAATTTAAACTAGAACACCTCCGTGTTTTACTTAGGGAGGTATTAGCTACTCTGGATGACTGTGACCCTTTGGTGATCCCAGAGAAATTGTGTAAAATGGACAAGTACCTAGAGGTCCCTGTTTACACGGATGCGTTTCCGGTCCCTAAGAGGATTGTGGATATCGTTACTAGGGAGTGGGATAGGCCAGGTGTCCCTTTTGTCCCCCCTCCTGTTTTTAAGAAAATGTTCCCCATATGATATCTGACCCCATGCGGGACTCGTGGCAGACGGTCCCTAAGGTGGAGGGGGCTGTTTCTACACTAGCTAAAGGCACAACCATACCAATTGAAGACAGTTGTGCTTTTAAAGACCCTATGGATAAAAAATTAGAGGGTTTACTTAAGAAAATTTTTGTTCAACAAGGTTTTCTTCTCCAACCTATTGCCTGCATTATTCCTGTAACTACTGCAGCTGCTTTCTGGTTTGAGGCGCTGGAAGACTCGCTCCAGACGGAGACCTCATATGAGGAAATTATGGATAGAATTAAGGCTCTAAAGCTAGCTAATTCTTTTATCACTGACGCCGCTTTCCAAATAGCTAAGTTAGCGGCGAAAAAAAATAAAAAAATTCAAAAAATTCAGGGTTCGCCATTTTGGCGCGCAGGGCGCTATGGCTAAAGTCCTGGTCGGCCGATGTGTCGTCTAAATCCAAGCTTTTGAACATTCCTTTCAAAGGGAAGACCCTAATCGGGCCTGAATTGAAAGAGATTATTTCAGATATCACCGGGGGAAAAGACCATGCTCTCCCTCAGGACAAAGCCTTTAAAACAAAGAACAAAGCTAATTTTCGTTCCTTTCGCAATTTCATGAACGTTCCCGCTTCATCCTCTCTGGCTGCAAAGCAAGAGGGTAACGCTTCACAGCCCAAGGCAAACTGGAAACCTTACCAGGGCTGGAATAAGGGTAAACAGGCCAAAATGCCTGCATCTGCCACCAAGACAGCATGAAGGGGTAGCCCCCGATCCGGGACCGGATCTAGTAGGGGGCAGACACTCTCTCTTCGCTCAGGCCTGGGCAAGAGATGTACACGATCCTTGGGCATTAGAGATTGTAGCCCAGGGATACCTTCTAGAATTCAAGGACTCTCCTCCAAGGGGAAGGTTCCACATTTCTCGTCTGTCTACAGATCAGACAAAGAAAGAGGCGTTTTTACGCTGTGTAGAAGATCTACATACAATAGGAGTGATCCACCCAGTTCCAATTGCAGAACAAGGACTGGGGTTTTATTCAAACCTGTTTGTGGTTCCCAAAAAAAGAAGGAACTTTCAGACCAATCCTGGATCTCAAAATTCTAAACAAATACCTCAGAGTCCCATCATTCAAGATGGAGACCATTCGGACAATCTTGCCAATGATCCAGGAGGGTCAATATATGACTACCGTGGATCTAAAGGATGCGTATCTGCACATTCCTATCCACAAAGATCATCACCAGTTTCTCAGGTTCGCCTTTCTGGACAAGCATTTTCAGTTTGTGGCTCTTCCTTTCAGGTTGGCCACTGCTCCCAGAATTTTCACAAAGGTGCTAGGGTCCCTCCTGGCGGTTCTAAGACCGCAGGGCATAGCAGTGGCGCCTTACCTAGACGACATCTTAATTCAGGCGTCAACTTTCCAAAGAACCAAGTCTCACACGGAGATTGTATTGGCCTTTCTGAGGTCTCACGGGTGGAAGGTGAACATCAAAGAGAGTTCTCTCTCCCCCCTCACAAGAGTTCCATTCCTAGGAACCCTGATAGACTCGGTAGAAATGAAAATATTTCTGACGGAGGTCATAAAGCTAAAACTCTTAACTACTTGCCGAGCTCTTTATTCCATTCCTCGGCCATCTGTGGCTCAGTGCATGGAGACTAATGGTTGCGGCAATGGACATAGTCCCTTTTGCTCGGATACACCTCAGACCACTGCAACTATGCATGCTCAAACAGTGGAATGGGGATTATTTTGTCTCCTGAAATTCAGTTGGACCAGGAGACCAGAGATTCTCTTCTCTGGTGGTTGTCTCAGGATCACCTGTCTCAAGGAATATGTTTCCGCAGGCCAGAGTGAATCATCGTAATGACCGACGCCAGTCTGTTAGGCTGGGGTGCGGTCTGGGACTCCCTGAAAGCTCAGGGCTTATGGTCTCGGGAAGAGACTCTTCTCCCGATAAACATTCTGGAACTGAGGGCGATATTCAACGCTCTTCAGGCATGGCCTCAACTAGAGGCGGCCAAATTCATCAGATTTCAGTCGGACAACATCACAACTGTAGCTTACGTCAATCATCAGGGGGGAACAAAGAGTTCCCTAGCGATGACGGAAGTAACCAAAATAATCAGGTGGGTGGAGGATTACTCCTGCCATCTCTCAGCAATTCACATCCCAGGAGTAGACAACTGGGAGGCGGATTTTCTAAGTCGGTAGACTTTTCACCCGGGGGAGTGGGAACTCCACCCGGAGGTATTTGCCCAGCTGACTCAGCTATGGGGCACCCCAGAGTTGGATCTGATGGCATCCCGTCAGAACACCAAACTTCCTCTCTACGGGTCCAGGTCCTGGGATCCCAAGGCGGTATTGATAGATGCTCTAGCAGCGCCTTGGTCCTTCAATCTGGCTTATGTTTTTCCACCGTTTCCTCTCCTCCCGCGTCTGGTTGCCAGAATCAAGCAGGAGAAGGCTTCAGTGATTCTGATAGCGCCTGCGTGGCCACGCAAGACTTGGTATGCAGACCTAGTGGACATGTCATCTGTCCCACCATGGACACTGCCAATGAGGCAGGATCTTCTAATACAGGGTCCGTTCAAGCATCCAAATTTAGTTTCTCTACGTCTGACTGCTTGGAGATTGAACGCTTAATTCTATCAAAGCGTGGGTTCTCTGAGTCAGTTATAGATACTCTTATTCAGGCTAGAAAGCCTGTCACCAGGAAAATCTACCATAAGATATGGCGGAAATATCTTTGTTGGTGTGAATCCAAGGGTTACTCATGGAGTAAGATTAGGATTCCCAGGATATTGTCCTTTCTCCAAGAAGGACTGGAGAAAGTATTGTCAGCTAGTTCCTTAAAAGGACAAATATCTGCTTTGTCTATCCTGTTACACAAGCGTCTGGCAGAGGTACCAGACGTTCAAGTGTTTGCTCAGGCTTTAGTCAGAATCAAGCCTGTCTATAAACCTGTGGCTCCGCCATGGAGTTTGAATCTAGTTCTCTCAGTTCTTCAAGGGGTTCCGTTTGAACCTTTACATTCCATAGACATTAAGTTGTTATCTTGGAAAGTTTTGTTTTTGATAGCAGTCTCTTCTGCTCGAAGAGTTTCAGAATTATCTGCCTTACAGTGTGATTCACCTTACCTGGTTTTCCACGCAGATAAGGTAGATTTGCGTACCAAGCCTTGTTTTCTTCCTAAAGTTATTTCTAAGAAGAATATTAACCAGGAAATAGTTGTTCCTTCTCTGTGTCCTAATCCATCATCGAAGAAGGAACGTCTATTACACAATCTTGATGTAGTTCGTGCTTTAAAGTTCTATTTACAAGCAACTAAGGATTTCAGACAAACATCTTCCTTGTTTGTTATCTATTCTGGTAAGAGGAGAGGTCAGAAAGCGAATGCTACCTCTCTTTCCTTTTGGCTGAAAAGCATCATCCGTTTGGCTTATGAGACTACTGGCCAGCAGCCTCCTGAAATAATTACTGCTCATTCTACCAGAGCAGTGGCTTCCACATGGGCTTTCAAAAATGAGGCTTCTGTTGAACAGATTTGTAAGGCAGCGACTTGGTCTTCACTGCATTCTTTTGCCAAATTTTACAAATTCGATACTTTTGCTTCTTCGGAGGCTATTTTTGGGAGAAAGCAGTGGTGCCTTCCATTTAAGGTACCTGTCTTGTTCCCTTCATCCGTGTCCTAAAGCTTTGGTATTGGTATCCCACAAGTAAAGGATGAATCCGTGGACTGGATACACCTTGCAAGAGAAAACAGAATTTATGCTTACCTGATAAATTACTTTCTCTTGCGGTGTATCCAGTCCACGGCCCGCCCTGGCATTTAAGTCAGGTAAAAATGTTTTTGTTTAAACTACAGTCACCACTGCACCCTATGGTTTCTCCTTTTTCTTCCTAACCTTTGGTCGAATGACTGGGGGATGGAGCTAGAGGGGGAGCTATATGGACAGCTTTGCTGTGTGCTCTCTTTGCTACTTCCTGTAGGGAATGAGAATATCCCACAAGGATGAATCCGTGGACTGGATACACCGCAAGAGAAAGTAATTTATCAGGTAAGCATAAATTCTGTTTCTTCATTATAGTGAGTAATTTTAGAGATGGTTTGTATTTTAGAGTGGGTGGTTTATTCAAAAGCCAAATTAGGGGATCTAGAGGGAACTGAAAATCTAAAATTTTCTCAATTTCTGCAATAATTTGTCTCCAAAATGTCTGGATTGTCGAGCACCACCACCACATAAGTGCAATATCGCTACCCACATGTCCACATCTCCAGCATTTATTATTGGACTTGTGGAAAAGTTTATGAAGTCTACGGGGTGTGTAATACCATCTATGTAATATTTTGAGGTTTAATTCGACAATGCTTGAAGAGCTCGAGGTCTTCATGGTATGTAGAAATATTTGTGAGCAAGCCTGGGGAAGAATTATTTTGCCTAGATCTCTCTCCCAGGCCTCCATATATCCCAATACCTGTCCAGGTTGTATGTGAGTCAGTAATTTATATATTTTTGAAATAGTGTGTCTCGGAGTTGGGTTTTGAGTAAATAAAAGTTCGAAATTAGTTCTGAGAGCGAGGGTGTTGAGTAAGGAAATGGTGAGTTCTATAGTAAGTGTACCAATTTGCAAAGCAAGTAAGTCCCTGAGACACCAAGGTCTCCCGTTTTATCACCTTCTCATTGTCTATGAGAGAGTGTATAGGTAGGCCAGCCAACTTCTCGTTAGGTGGTGTTTGTGCTGTAGTTAGGTCTATACTGAACTCTCCATTGGCCATCAATAAAGTTAAAGGAGACGGTTTAGAGAAAATATGGGGGTAATGCATTAGTGCCTCATGCCATACATTAAAGGTTTCAAGTAGAATTGGATTCATAGTGACCGTGGTGGTTCTAATGTTGTTAAATGACCAGCACATCTCACTGATACTGTGGGTATGGAGATTTTCTAGTTCGATGGTTACCCACCGTTTATTATATGAGTGTGTATATAAGTCTAAAACTCTTTGTAGAAAGATGGTGGTCCTGTATGCTTGTAAATCAGGCATACCTAGTCCGCCCTGTCCTTTATGTTTCATTATAACATTTCTATTGATCCTTGGATGTTCCCTGTTCCAAGTAAATTTGCTGAGGGCATTCTGTAAGGATAACATATAGGTTTTAGGGATAGGGATGGGTAGCGTTTGTAGAAGATACAAGATGCGTGGGAAGATATTCATCTTAATTAAATTAATCCGTCCTAACCATCTGGATAAGTCATTTATTATTCTATCTTTTAATGGCACAAAGTTAAATTCGAATATTGAACTAATTTTAGGAGTCAGGTTAGTGCCTAGGTATTTAAGGGAGTAGGGGCACCATTTGAAGGGGTTTATTTTTCTAACTATATTTAATGGACCAGTAGGTAAAGTAATGTTTAAGATCTCGGATTTGGGCAAGTTTATTAAAAAATTGGACAGGATATGGAAAGTCTGTAGTTCCTCAATTAAGGCAGGGATTGCTCTTTCAGGGTTAGTCAGGGTAAGGAGAATATCATCAGCGTATAAGGAGATTAAGTATTTGTATTCTTTAATTGTGATGCCTTCGATATTGGCGTTACTACGAATTTTGGTGGCTATAGTCTCGATCATGCAGGCAAATAGTAGTGGGGATAGTGGGCAGCTCTGTCTTGTACCGTTTGTTATAGTAAAGGGGTCTGACAGTATTCCGTTTAAACATATTCTAGCACTTAGTTGTGTATACAAGGCAAAAATCCAATGTAGCATATTATCTCCAAAGCCTAAATATTGTAAGGTAAATTTTAAATAATCCCAGGCGACCCAGTCAAAAGCCTTGTCCGCATCTGTAGATAGTATGACCAGAGGGGTGTTATTTTCTTGTGCGTGATAAATAAGATTTAAAGCCCTGACCGTGCCATCCTTTGCCTCCCTACCGGGGATAAATCCCATCTGATCTGGATTAATCAAATCCGTAATAAACTTATTTATTCTCGTCGCGAGGATTCTGGTGTAAATTTTAAGATCTGTATTTATTAAAGATATTGGCCGGTAGTTGGCCGGGTTATCTGTTGTTTTCCCCGGCTTTGGAATCATTATGATGTGGGCCTCTAGTGCCGTTTGAGAGAATGAATGTGTATCCTTGATAGAAGTATAGTATGACAAGAGTTGGGGGCTAATAATTCTTTGAATTTGGTATAATAGGCATATGAAAAGCCATCAGGGCCAGGTGACCTGCCCATTGGTAGATCCTTGATAGAATCAAGTATTTCTTCTATAGATATTGGTTCTTCTAATTGGGTTTTTTTGATCTAATGTGAGTTTTGGTAAATGTAGTTGCGAGAGATAGGCTTCTATACTAGCTTGACGATGTATGTTTGGGGTACTAGGAGTTAGGTTACAAAGATCTCTAAAATATTCTTTGAAAGTCGCGGCCATTGATTGGGAAGAGTGGTGGAGTTGACCTTGTTTATCTTTAATCTGTAGAATATATCTAGCTCTCGATTTTTTCTTAACAAGTCTAGCCAGTGCCCTATCTGGTTTGTTATAAGAGTCGTATGCATGTCGTTTTAAAAGAAATTGTTGTTTGTGGACTTCCTTATTTAAGAGTGTAGCTAGTTTCCTCTTCTTATTAGTTAAGAGTTCCAGAGTATGTAGAGCAGACGAGTCCTTTTTATCTTGTATCTCTATTTCTTCCATGGATTTTATTAAAAGATTTATAGAATCTCTTCTAACTTTATTTATTTGGGCGTTCTGGGCAATTAATAACCCTCTTATAACTGTTTTATGTGCCTCCCATAAGTTCTGTGGGAAATGTCAGGCGTGGAATTTAAGTGAAAATATTCAGTAATGTTTTCAGCAATTTTAGTTTGTATTTCTGGGTCATTTAGCATGTAATCGTCAAGTTTCCAAATATAATTTCTAATGGGTTTGGAGGGCCAGTTAAATAAACATTGTATTATATTGTGGTCAGTCCATGTTACCGGGAGCATTTTTGCATTTCTTAACATAGTCAGGCTTGTTACGTCTGTAAAAATGTAATCGATATGGGTATAAATCTTATGAGGGTAGGAATAGAATGAGTAATCGCGAGTTTCTGGGTGTAAAGTTCTCCATATGTCTTTTAATGTGAGTTGTTTTAAGAGCCCGTTTATTTTCTGTATCACGGATGTTGGTGTCGATGAGTGTGTAGACGAACAGTCAATCTGCGGCTGTAATGCAATATTTAGCCCCCCCTGTTATTATGGTGCCAGTGGAGAAATCAAATATATCATTGGCTAGTTTTTAAAAAAATTGGTGTTGTCGTGTAGGTGGGGCATATAAGGATATAATTGTCAAAGGGCGTCCGTACAATAAGCCATTAACTATTATATATCGACCCTCTGTGTCTCTATGAACTTTGGTTTCCTGAAAGGGTGTTTCTCTTTTGAGGAGGATTCCCACCCCCTGGATCTTACGTTTAGGATGAGAGGCGTAAAAACAGGTTCCAAATTTATATTGAAAAGTTTTAGGTTCTCTACCTTTTAAGAAATGGGTCTCTTGTAAGAGTATTATATCTCCCTTCAATCTTTTAAACTCTGTAAGGGCAACATTTCGTTTTATGGGTGAGTTTAGGCCTTTGGCATTTACAGATAAAATGTGCATGGAATTATCTACATTATTCATCATCATGTTGGGTATTTATGTAGATATATTGGTCTGCACTATGGTACAGAATTAGAAAGTAAGGGAATTTATACAGATTATGAGAATTTATCCCAACGTTCCAATCATCCGGTATCGTGTCCGCAAAGGTAAAAAGCAATGGTTGTAACAAGAGCTTTAACAATAACCTTACAAACATTAAAAATAGTAACATTAACATTAACTTTTTAAACATTAACATAAATATATAACTGTGTTGGGTTTGCCGATGCGTGGACAGGATCTGTATTTCCAATCCACGCATACGCAAAAAGGGGGGAAAGATAGCTCTCTCCACTACATCCCATGAGCCTGACATTGTCAACGCTCCCTGATATATTCGGGTTAACAGCCCGAAACGTCGCTTTTTTTGCTGCTGTGTGCCAAGTGCTGAAATGGAATAATAAAGGCTAAGTTTGTTCAACAATTTTCCTATCATTTTTTGGTGCTGTGGAAATCAGTTGTCTACATATTACAGAGAGGTGTGTGCAGTGGCCCTCTACCACGAGCATCAGGTGTGTGCTGTCTGTCACTTGGGAACTGTTTGATATATTTGGTGGTGAAATAAACACTAATCTCTGAAAATTTAAGAATTATAACAAGAGCAATAAATGGAAGAACAGTGATCCAAAACTGAACAGTAAGCAATATTACAATTTAATGTATATCTCATTAGTCCACTATATGGGTGGGTCAATGACCATTTTAGTGCATAACACAAGAGTTTACTTGAAATATATAGCTCCTAGATTATTACACTTTCGAAAGTTAATACCATTAGTGTTTAGTACCGAGGAGAAAGACATTAATCTTAATCATAGGTTACTTATCTGTCTCTGAAGGCAATGAAGAAAAAAAAGACTTATTCCGGTGTTTCATATTGGAAGGTGCTGGGTTTTGTCCTGCTGTCTGGGCAATGTCTTTCTGTGGACCGTTGACCATTGTTGTCTTTCTTCCTTTACTAGATTGTGTTGTGACGAAGGGTGTGAAGGTGCTTTCTCCCCCTCCTCCTGGTGTGGTTGTTGAAATTTCACATTGAGTGCTCTGGACAGTGGTCCTAAATCTGAAATGAGGTATTTGTAGTTCTGTTGTTGTGCCTGTTTTATGTGGTGATGAGTTTCTGTTCACTTCATTTGTGTGTTCTTGTGCGGCAAAGAAGGAGTTAAGATTCCCTGTTTGAATAGGAAGTTTAGTATTTTTCTCCCCCTTAGGAAGACGTTTAGAAGCCATAGTGATAGGTTAATAACAGAGTACCACAGTTAGTTGTGTAGGCCCAGTCACGACGGTGTGTGTTTTGCAGCGTTATATGCTGTTACAGTGATTCCTCACGTTATTGCTTTTTTCTCTTTTGCCTTCACTATGTGAGTTCATTAGTAGGCTATAATGTTTACTGTGACAGACCCTTCTGTCAGGACTGAAGGAGTTAATTGTGTTTAGCTAAGAAACTAATTTCTAAAGACAGAGTTGCTGGCTCCAGCTATAATCTAATTAGTGCTAAGCATTCTATTGTTTGATCACCTCCAGAGAGAAAACGCCTAAGTGATAAGAAGGTCCAAGAGTGTCTTGTGGTTGAAGTGTTTAAGTAATATAATTCTATTGTATCATGTCAAAGGGCTTGTTCCCTCCATGTAATGTACAACAGCCTTTCAACCCCCATCTGGGGGGGGGGGTCAGGCCTGCATAAATACTAGGCATAGCCTTTTAATAAATGTCATTCTGTTTTAAACCTGAAACTGGCTGGGTTGTGAATTGCTGATTCCCTATGCAGGACATTGTTCATCTGATATTAACCTTGGTACACTGTTGGTACCGTAACAATTGGTGGCAAGCGACGGGATGAACCTTATCGCCCAGAAGAGCAACTACACAAGCCAGTAACCTCAGGAAGAGGGGGATTATTACAATACTGACTAAGATGGAAAGAGTACCAGGGACAGAAGGAACCAATGGGCCCAGCATATCAGACAGAACCCCTGAAGAAGCAAGCTTTGATCGGGCGGTTAAAATAAGACTGGCACATTATGGCCCCAACCCATCTGCGGAAATTATTGACCGGGTCATAGCAGCTGTGGAGGCCAACCTACTTCGCCAAAGCAGCGCTGCAGCAGCCCAAGTGGAAAAGAGAAAAGTAAATTTTGCAGCTTTTAAAAACTTCCTGGAAACAGAAGGAGAGATTGATGGGTTCCTTGCGGATTTTGAGAGGCAATGTGCACTACACAAGGTACCCGCAGAGGACTGGGTCACGATATTATCCGGAAAATTATCCGGCCGGGCCAGTGAAGCTTTTCGGGCCATTCCAGATGAGGAGGTTGGGGATTATAATACTGTGAAAGAGGCTCTGCTCTCCAGGTATGCGGTTACACCGGAGGCATACCGGAGGCGGTTCAGAGACACTGTTAAATTAGCTGGTGATTCCTACGTTGAGTGGGCATGTAAGGTGCACCGCACAGCAGCTCACTGGATAGCGGGGTGCCAAGCCGTATCTGGGGAAGAGGTGCTGCAGCTATTCCTGTTGGAACATTGCTTTGACAAGTTATCAGCAGGAGTTAGAGAGTGGGTTCGGGACCGTAAACCCTCCACCCTGCATGAAGCTGCTCGCCTGGCAGATGAGTATATGGATGCCCGCAAACTGGACACTGCTACCACTAAGCCCCCTGCTAGAGTGGAGTACAGACCCCCAGTCACCCCAGCAGCTGCCAGTTACCAACCCCCGGCGCACCGCTATACCACACGGCCTCCGGCCACGAACTACCCTCAGAGAGCCCGGTTCAATTCACGGGGCTACTCACAGCCTATTTGGTGCTTTGGATGTAAGCAACTAGGGCACAAAAGACCAGAGTGTCCCCTAAATGCAGCGAACCAAGCACAGTCCTGGAGAAGACCCGCCGGTGGAATCCCACGTAACTCTCAGCCTGCGGCCCGCTACGTAGAGGCGCAAGAATGCTGGAGCATCCTACATGAGGCAGACCTTGTGCAAGCTGCCCACCGGAATAACCGGCAACTGGTTAAAGTGAATGGGAAGAAGGTCAGTGGTCTACGGGATACTGGTGCTACCATGACCTTGCTTCAAAAGAACTTGGTGTCTGAGAAACAGTACACGGGAGACACTGTGGCTGTGAGGGTAGCAGGGGGCGATGTGCTCAGCCTACCTGTTGCCAGGGTACATTTGGATTGGGGAGTGGGCGCTAGACCTGTGAATGTGGGGGTCAAGAAGGACTTACCTGCTGATGTTCTTCTTGGAAATGACTTGGCTCCCCTTGTTTCTGCCTATGCTCCCATGGGTCCCGCTGATGTTAACCCTGTGACTACCCGTGCTCAGATCCGTGCAGCAGAGACTGACCCCCCTGCTGCTAAGCCCCAGGACGCTGAGCTCAGTAAATCTCTATCCGCTATTGATATGTGGAGGTCCCGTTACAATGCGCTGATGAAGGAGAAGAGGAGCGCAGAGGAAAAAGCACGTTTAGAACGTGAATCTCTGCTAGACAAGCTGCACCGACAGACTGCAGAAAACACCAGCTTGAGAGTGGGACATGAAACCTTAAAGACAAACTTAGCGACACTTGAGGAGAAGCTGACGCTGGCTCATAGTGAGGTGCAGCAACTCAAGGGCACCCTATGTCAGTATGAAGGGATTGTGGATACCTATAAAGAGCAGGTACAGAAAACTCGTAAAGAAGCTGATGGGATTTTGAAGGACTATTTAGCCCTAGTCTGGGCACTGAGGAAGTTGAACCCTTCTTTGTATGGACAGGAATTCTCTCTCATAACGGGAATACAGATGGATTGTCCTGGCAAACTGACATGCCTACCACCTCCTAGTCCGGTCATCCCCAGGTTGACCCGCCAAAGGGTCAAGCCGGGTCTGCCGGAGTGTTCCACAACGGGGGAGATATGTGACAGACCCTTCTGTCAGGACTGAAGGAGTTAATTGTGTTTAGCTAAGAAACTAATTTCTAAAGACAGAGTTGCTGGCTCCAGCTATAATCTAATTAGTGCTAAGCATTCTATTGTTTGATCACCTCCAGAGAGAAAACGCCTAAGTGATAAGAAGGTCCAAGAGTGTCTTGTGGTTGAAGTGTTTAAGTAATATAATTCTATTGTATCATGTCAAAGGGCTTGTTCCCTCCATGTAATGTACAACAGCCTTTCAACCCCCATCTGGGGGGGGGGTCAGACCTGCATAAATACTAGGCATAGCCTTTTAATAAATGTCATTCTGTTTTAAACCTGAAACTGGCTGGGTTGTGAATTGCTGATTCCCTATGCAGGACATTGTTCATCTGATATTAACCTTGGTACACTGTTGGTACCGTAACATTTACTTTGTATAAAGATTATATATTAGACATCTAGGTTCATATGTTAGTTGCTATCATTCATCCCTTGTCACTGTATGGTGATGTATATTGGTTTCTGTTTAATAGCCTACAGACCGGACCATGTGACAGCACAGAGTTGCGTGATAAATCGATCACCCTTATTTATTTTTGTTGACCCCGTTTAGTTAGCTGACAGGCAGCGGCACTTTTCTCTTTGTTGGGGTTATAGGTTGTGTAGCGTCACTTACATTCACATGTGCTGTCACCTCAGATCTCCTTAGCGATCCGGAGCTTCTCCGTTATGTTGCGGGTCTGCAGGGAGCTTACGTGTCAAGATGGCGGCGGTCCGTGATGTCAATGCGGCTCTAGTGGTAGTTTAGGTATGTATGTTCTCTGCTCATCTCCCGAGCAAGTGTGTATGCAGGTGAAGGGCATCGGGCTTTAGGTCTGTCTCACCGCTCAGTGCTATTATCGATCCGATGCTCTAGGCTAATGATCCGCTTATGCTGGATGCTGGCGTCTAAAGGTTAGGGCTTAGTAGTGGATTAAAGGTGAATTTCCGTTGTTTCCTGTCACCACATGTCCTTAATGTGTATGAGAGCTTCTTGGTCAAGAATTTTCAAAGTTAGGACATATCCTAGTCTGCAGTGGAGAGTAGTCTTTGCGAAGCTATGAATCTACACGTCCATGTTCCTGCATGGCCAAGCTCCGCCCCCGACAGAATATACATTTTTAAACAACTTTCCAATTTACTTATATTATTTAATTTGCTTCCTTCTCTTGTTATCATTTGCTGAAAGGTTTATCTAGGAAAGCTCAGGAGAAGCAAAGAACCAAGAGCGTTTTTCTTATCAGCCATAAAATGGACATGAAACCCCAAATCTTTCTTTCATAATTAAGACAGAAAATACAAATTTAAAAAAAATTTCCAATTTACTTCTATGATCAAATCTGCTACTTCTCATGTTATTCTTTGTTAAAGATATATCTAGATCGGTAGCGAGCACATATCTGGAGCACATGACAGGAAAAAGTGCTGCCATCTAGTGCTCTTGCTAATGTATAAAGTTCTTGTAAAACTGCTGTAATATAGTGCTGCAGACATTTGCACACTCCTGATCTTACCTACCTGCAACAAAGGATACCAAGAAGACAAAGAACATTTGATAATAGAAGTAAGTTGGAAAGTTATTTAAAATTGTATCTGAATCATGAAAGAAAAAATGTGGGTTTTATATCCCTGTAAGTATTAGTAGGAAGTAGATAAGAGATACTACAATACTAATTTCATTTTACATTTATATAACTTTTCCTAAAATGCAAAACAAATGCAGGCAAAACAAAGCAAAGTTTTTAGATATGTTTAAATTTTCTTTCATATACATGGTCACACACTTGTGTACAGTGTTTTTTTTTAAAGCTAAATAGGATGGGAGAGGCATAAAGTAAAATAGAAAAAATAGGGCACAAAATGGGTCACTAGAAAGGAAAAGGTAAGAGTAGGTAAATGGCAGTGTTGGTTTTTCAGGGGTGCTAATCTTTTAGAGCTCACAATCTTATAGGATACACCTCCCTATTGTGCTCTTTGTCCCTTCCTGCCCAGCCACTCCCAACACTGCCCTTTAGTCATCCACATCCTCCCACGGAAGAGCCGGAAATGCGGTAATCAGAAGAGGGTTAAAATATATTAGAAGTTTTGAGTTTTGTTCCACTGTTTGACTGATTTCAACTAACTTTTCTAAACCATTTTTCTCTTGACATCCAGTGCCAAGTTTCTTGTTAGTGGATGGTTGTTCTACTTTTCTTGTAATTTTGAGTTTGTTGAGAGACAGTTAGATTGTAGTAATGAACTTGTGTAGCACTAAGCAATTACCTAGCAGGCCTAAGTCTAGGACTGCCCTTGAATACTAGGGTAGCAATTGAAAATGTAATTTATGCCGTAAAATATGCTTGGACAGATATCACTGCACACATATACTACTTTTTATGGCTACTAAGTGGTTTCAAAGAATTTTGAAACTCCTCAATATTTCATTAGGTAGGTTTCTTCAATATTTTGTTCTCTAAAACAGAATAGTGTTTTTCATGGATCCTTGTTAAGGATTACCATTTCAAAACCAATGCTAGTGGGTAGGCTGCCAAAATAGATACATTTTAGCGACATCTTCTTCCCAATTAAGCTAGCTGAGAACCATTCAGGCATCAGTTCCCTGGTTCCTGAATCTATAAGGGCTTTTTAAAAATAATGAAACCTCCAGAATTAAGTTTAGCTAATGACATTTGTCTCTCTACACTTAACAATAATGTTGATGAGGTTTGGATAGATACAAACTTGCAAAAGAGCTGACATTTAGAAACTAAGATTAAATTTATGATTTTGGGTGAAGGGTATTATGGTTGGCAATGAATTAAAGGGCCATGATACCCAAATGTTTAAACACTTTAAAGTGATGCAGTATAACTGTAAAAAGCTGACTAGAAAATATCACCTGAACATCTCTATGTAAAAAAAGAAGATATTTTACCTAAAAATGTCCTAAATATTCACATCCCATTGTAAAGGGCTTTACCAGCAAATCAGTATGTCTGTCCCGGGACAGGCAAGTGAGTGAGCCTCATGCACACTCATTTTATTTCCCTATTCAGTTTAAGGAAGTTTACTATGAAATCTCATGAGATCACAGTAAAAGAGTTCATGACCTCAGCACTGCTGATGCTGATTGGCTGCTGTTCATTTCTTCCTTCTTTCTTTTTTTTAAACCTGCAGCTGGGCAGTAACTGAAAGATAACTTTTTACAGAAAACTTATTTTGGTGAGCCGAGGAAGTTATGAGATAAAATATCTTCATTTTTTACATAGAGATGCTCAGGTGATATTTTCCTGTCAGTTTTTTACAACTATGTTGCATTACTTTCAAGTGATTTAGTATATGAGTATTATGTCCTTTTAAACCAATTCCCAACATAGGGCATGATTTTATAAATAACTGAGGAGCGACAGAAGCAAAACATGTTCGTTTGGCTTCATTTCAGGAGTAGGGGGTAGAAACTAGAACTTTTTCTTGGAAAATGATTCATCAAGCATTTGATTATGAACATGTATTTCTGCATTAAAACTAATATTTAGTCTTAGCTTTCAACTATGTCTTTAATCTTAGCGTTCAACTCTTTTAACTATGTTTGTCCGATAAATGGCTGTGTAATTTGTGTGTGTTATTCATGTGTCAAACATTTTGTCAGCTTGTGTTCAATTCATAGATATTATTATGTGAGTATCCTGTCTAAACTCACAACATAACAGAATTGCACAAGCAGGGATGATAGAGCCATACTGGGGTTATTAAATTATGGGGTTGTTCTTTATTAACATACATTTTCAAATAAATAATGAGGTGACACTATTTGATTTTTTTGTGAGTTCATGTGTTATGGTCTATTTTTTGTTAAGAAGTTTATGAGATTTACTTGTGCTTGGCATGTACTTATGTGGTAAAAGGGCTCAAACAAGGAAATGACTACAGTGCTCAAGGCACACAATCAAGGAACTCAGTTGAGTATTTCACCTGTGCTCTAGTTCAGATATCATGAAAATATAGCTTGTCAGTGTGCCTTGAGGAGTGGAAATGAAAAACACTGGTCTAGAGATCTAGTGTTTTGTAATAACTGATTACTGATAAATTCCAAACCACCATTTGGGCCTAGCTATATGTAATGTACTTACCTGTGCTAATGCTGCTGTGGGTGCTCCTGCTATCCCTCCATTGATGTACAGACTCAGCATAAAGGCTGTGACACACTGCAAGCGGAGCGGCGCGCAGCATGTAGATGCGGCTGTGCGCGCTCAGTGTGTCCTGCCTTTTCATCTCTGAGCACTCTTCTGCGTCAGGTCGCGTAGCTAAGCGCTCAGAGATGAAATATCTGAACTTCAGAAGCGAAGCAGCTGCTTCGCCTCGCGCCGCATCGCTTGCAGTGTGTCACAGCCTGTATACAGTCAGCTATGCTTCCAAGTGCTCTCTATTGGAATCCAACTTGCAAAGCTGTCCGCCCGCCTTTGCATACATACGGGCAGCGGATCTGTTCGTCCGCTAGCCCATATGTATCATTACACACTCCTCGCAGTGTGTAATGTCCGCCCCCTAATTCGTGTGACTGAAGGGGCTGTCAATCACAGAGAGCGAGGAAGCTCTGTGATTTTCCATCGCCACCTCAGAGGTGGTGTAGGGTGTAAGAAGCAGCGGTCTAATGACCGCTGCTTCTTACATTGCGGGAAGCAGGCTTGCTTATGTGGTCCTGACCCGCAAGGGCTCAGGAGCAGCTCTCGCTGCTTCGTACATGGAGCCCTATGAGTGTAACTGTACTTTGTAATGCATCTTTGTGTTTGTGACACTTTTTTGACTCGCATAACAGTTAACTCTGAGATTGATTATAATGATTCTAGTGTAAATCGTGATTGCGCTCAACTTGAGCGCAATTTAATCTGCTCCCAAACAATCGCGAAAACTCTCAGTGCTAGATAGAATCATATATTCAAAGAAAAGATTTGTCTGAGAATAACATGTAGACATATTTTTTTAAAGTTTAATTAGCTGTTTAAATATTGACAGAATAAGTGTAAAGTTTTAGGGGTACATTTATCAAGCAGCGGATGCTGCTTATTCCGTGCGAGCCTTCCCGGCTCGCCGGAAACAGAATTTAAGAAGCAGCGGTCTTAAAACCGCTGCTCCTTAACTCGTCCGCCACCGCTGAGGTGACGGACTACAATCAACCCGATCAGATGTGATCAGGTTGAATAATACCCCCTGATAGCGTCCGCGATTGTGCAGGGGGCAGCATTGCATAAGCATTTCTTGTGAAATACTTGTGATATGATAAATGCCGACAGCATATGCTGTCGGCATTTGGCGATGTTATCGCCCCATGGTGTCTATAAATCGGCCCCATGGTGTCTATAAAACAATGGGAGCTGCCATGTTGTAACTTAGGTTACCTTCTCTGCTGTGGCCAATTAGGGACAGTTATAAATAGGTCACTAGAGTATGCAGCCAATGGCTGTGTGGAACATAACAGTGTTCTGCACTTCCATTTCTAACAGGAACTGAAAAGCTCACAATTTTAGAATGGAATTACAGGGAAAGGGGACAAAATAAATAATGAAAGTATATTGCAGAGTTTTTTTTTTAATATACACAATTTATAATTTTTTTATTACCATCTCAAAGTGTTAATGTCCCTTTAAGGCTCTTTTCACCTATCTTTTCTACCTGCTGTGAGCATTTCTGTGTGTGTGGCCTAATACATGATATCTCACACAGTGAAGGAGCACCACTAGCAATGCAGAAAAACAATAATTACAATAGCAAAACATGTTTGCAAAAGGGGTTCTGTAAATGTGTATAATTGTTAATTGTTAAGTATAATTATTTAATTGTTAAGTATTCACATGACTGTTCTGTTATGTTAAAGTAATATCGCTGAATAGACCAGAATTTGCTTCATCTCACATATAGGAACAAAGGGATGATTTGTTTTTTTACCATTTTTAGATGCCAATATCCTTGACAGGGGAAGTCATTCCGTGCAGCAGTAAGTAATGTCACGGGATAGAAGCAGCTCCATTGTTTTCAGTCGAGCTGATCTCACAACTCGCTGCTTTGATAAGAGATGGGTACTAATCTCAATGTATTCAGTCATTTTCAAGTGGTGAATTTGCAGGAAGTTTTTTTTTCAGGAAGATATAACACAATTTTTGTTGTTGAATATAATCCATTGTTTTTTATATCGCACTACATCGGTATTATAAAGATAGTGGAACAAAATTCTATTAATACCTTATTCTTGCACACACTGCATGATTTTACTAATTAAAGGGACATAATACCCATATGCTAAATCACTTGAAATTGATGCAGAATAACTGTAAAAAGCTGATAAGAAAATATCACCTAAACATCTCTATGTTAAAAATGAAGAACTTACCTCAAATAATGTCTGCAGAGTAAGTGATTTGGCAACAGTTATACTTCAGCTACTATCCAGCTGGAAGTTTAAAAAAAAAACAAAAAAACACAATAGCCAATCAGCACTAGCAGTGCTGAGGTCATACTTTGCTTTGCTGTGATCTCATGAGATTTCACTGAAATCTTGTGAGATTTTATACTTAACTTCCTTAAAATGAAAAGGGAAATAATAAGGCAGTGCCTGCATATGCCAGATGCAGAGTCCCTTGCAAGTCCTGGGACAAGTATCGTGATTGACTGCTTAAAATCCCTTTACAATGGGGTGTGAAATTTTTAGGTAAATATCTTCCTTTTTTACATAGATATGTTCAGGTGATATTTTCTAGTCAGCTGATTAGTCAAGTGATCACAACGCTTTATTGTTTCGTTTGTTAAAACCCTGCCACCACGAATGATATTTCAACCGAAAAGCTCTCAAAAAGGACTTTTCATGTTTAAAGTACCTCTTTTTGAAATAGAAACTGGGAGGTCTCCCAAAATTCAAAAATAAACAAGATGTCAGTTGCTGTAGTTAGAATAAAAAGTCTCTTTATTTAGGAATAGTTAAAACATGGAGGGTACATACCCTACTGGAGAAAAAAATAGACTAACATGTTTCGGCTTGCGCCATACTCATAGTCTTCCAGTATGTCCAAGGTGTACCGCAAGCTGATAACGGAATCTAGGAAGTGACATCACGCCACACGTGGGGTGATACGGAAGATGCTGAATCCGCATGGTGTGGACGGACGGGGGTCCGGAACAGGGCACAGCAAGACCGAGGAGGATTCAGGTCAGAGGTACCGGGGCACAGAAGGGAGCAGAGGTATACGAGGTATACATGAGTAATAGACATTTGTCTGCTGACCGGGACTTTTAAAAACCTGCCTAAATATTGCTATGTTTGCACTACCTTCACAAATGTTATTGGTTACATATTGATACTTGGGAACACGTTATACAAGGTTACATTAACAGCGCAGTATACAAAAGCAAAAGTTACTAATGGTAGCGCTTGTTTGATTTGATTTTTTGTCCAAAGAGAGAGGGGGCACATTATATTATATTATATCACTGCAATTTGATTGCTATCTGAATTAACAAGGAATTTATAGCTTAAAGCTTGTCTGGACATTACTTCAAAGCGGTTACTTTTTTCTGTTGCATTGAACCATTCCTCTTTTTGTTATTGGTCTCCCAAAATTGACACATACAATAACCCATTCACATTAGAGTCTGATTCTGCCTCTGAACAACCCCAGATGATCGTTTCAGCCTTCTGTGGGCCTCGTGAGTGAGGTGCAGCCACATGACAACCTAAACGTAACAACCTAAAAGATGCATTCCGATGGGTTAGCAGCAGTGCGAAAAGAAACAGATTACAATAGGTAACAATAAAAGCCACAATTAAGTGATCTTCTTTACAGACACGATTTTAATAACAAAAGTAATGTTAGTGATAATATTGACAGTATGAGTGTGACTTTTAATCAGATATTTAAAAAAACACCATTTGTAGATGCTGTGTTCCTGAAGTGACTTTTCCTGCAGATCCCGTTAGCTGTTCAGGATATCACATAGTCAAAACATATACATATGTATATGTACCTATACATTTATAAATGAGTGCCCTGTGTACAGCCTCTCCTATATAGATGAATGGAGCTTTATTGAATCAATACCATGTATGTTAATAAATCTCTAGAATGTCTCTTGTGGTTATTTCAGTTTAACATATGTGCAAGATAATACTGTTTGCAAATAGCCGTAAAATATTGTTAAATATTTTCAAAATGCTCTTTTGAGTAAAAAATGTATTGTTATCGACAAGACCCCATAAATGAAATAGTACTTTTATTGAGGATCCAAAAACCCATTTGTAACTGCAAGAATCTGCCTGAAAAAGATGCTGCCAATATATTGAGGCCTAAATGCTTAAACTATCTCAAATATTTTTGTCTACTATGATCTATGGACATATGAAATGAGGTATTAATTTACACAAGTGGTTCATGGTAAGTGTACACAACCCCCTAGGTATTACAAGTTAATAACAAACTTATTGAACAAGCAGTATCTGTTAACGCTGTACTCATTATCTAGCCCTTAATGAGCTTGAAAGCAGAAAAACTTAAAAGAACAATTTTAGCCCAAATATTTTGGTTTAACAAAAAAAACATTTTTCTTTACTGTTAAAATATGCTTGGCTGCAAACATTAAAAGACTTATCCTTGAGCCTCCAATTAAATTAAACTCATTGGAAACTCACTTTGTTTGCCAGTGCAGGTGCAGTCACCTGATATTTTGTGATAGCATAGTGACACATGCTAAGGATCTTAGTACATATTCAAATAGTTTAAATGGAAATGTGTTATGTATACAATTTTAAAACAAAGTTTGCTTTCCTACAGCAAGATAGTGACCCAAAACATACATCCAGGCTATGTCAGGAATACCTTAAACAAGCACAATAGGATTTAAAACATATAATAGCCAGCACAGTTCTCAGATTTAAACCCCATCAAGCTGAGTAGGAATAAGTTGAACAGAAGGTTGAAAGCAAAGCAACTTACAAACGTACATTTCTCTTGTAAGGTGTATCCAGTCCACGGATTCATCCATTACTTGTGGGATATTCTCCTTCCCAACAGGAAGCTGCAAGAGGACACCCACAGCAGAGCTGTCTATATAGCTCCTCCCCTAACTGCCACTCCCAGTCATTCTCTTGCAGCTCTCGACAAGAAAGGAAGTATCAAGAGATATGTGGTATAGTGTAGTTTATCTTCAATCAAAAGTTTGTTATTTTTAAATGGTACCGGCGTTGTACTGTTTTTACCTCAGGCAGAAATTAGAAGAAGAGTTCTGCCTGAGGTTTTTGATGATCTTAGCAGGTTGTAACTAAGGTCCACTGCCGTTCTCACACATAACTGAAGAGTATGGGAAAACTTCAGCTGGGGGAATGGCCTGCAGAATTAACTGCTCTGAGGTATGTTCAGTATATTTTTTTCTAGAGAGAGGAATAACTAGAAAATGCTGACAGTGCCTGAGATATTTAAGGTAAGCCTGATTACAGTGATTTAACAAACGACTGGGATAATGCTTGCAGTAAAGAGTAATATTCATGTTACTTGCTCTTATTACTTAGTATGTAAAACGTTTGCATGATATATAAAAAAAGTTTTCCACATGGCTGACTAGATTTCTTCTAGGAAATATCTTCATTGGTGTGAATCCAAGGGTTACTCATGGAGTAAGGTCAGGATTCCTAGGATATTATCCTTTCTCCAAGAAGGATTGGAGAAGGGTTTGTCAGCTAGTTCCTTAAAGGGACAGATTTCTGCTCTGTCTATTCTTTTGCACAAACGTCTGGCTGAGGTTCCAGACGTTCAGGCGTTTTGTCAGGCTTTAGTTAGAATCAAGCCTGTGTTTAAACCCGTTGCTCCGCCATGGAGTTTAAATTTAGTTCTTAAAGTTCTTCAAGGGGTTCCGTTTGAACCCTTGCATTCCATAGATATTAAGCTTTTATCTTGGAAAGTTCTGTTTTTAGTAGCTATCTCCTCGGCTCGAAGAGTTTTCTGGGTTATCTGCTTTACAATGTGATTCCCCTTATCTCATTTTCCATGCAGATAAGGTAGTGTTGCGTACCAAATCTGGTTTTCTTCCTAAGGTGGTATTGTTACGGTTACCCTTAGTCTCGCTGAGAGATGGACCGCTTAGTAGCCTGGATCCCTATTGCTAAAGAGGGGAGAAGCTGCTTTCCATAGTATTCTATATGAGTCTCGCAAATATAGAATAATCTCCCTTAGCTGCAGTACAGCTAGGATACCCTTCTGCCCACAAAAACGAGTCAACGCTGCGATTGAGGGTCAAACAAGAACTCAGGACTGGGATGCCCAGCCTGCTTTTTATTAAGGTTACATGCACACAGGGCACTCCCAGGGGGAGAGGGGGGGAAGCACAAAATCCCCCATCACACATTTAGATAGAGAGCACTGTCCTTTGACAGGCCACAATAGGATTACAGTACTTAAGATAACAAGTTTACAAGTTCATCTTATCAATTAGCAGTCTGGCTCCAGAGGTGATTAGACAATAGTTTCTAAAAGCTGAAAAAAAAGTTAACTCTTTATGAAATGATACTTGTTACGGTTTTCTTGGAGCCCTTCTTAGGCGCTGGCTTGGCTGGTTCAGGCATTGCTGCTGGGAAATAAGCTCTTCACAACAAAATAACTAATGCTTCTGTAACAGTGCTCCCTTTCTGTGGAACACTCTGGCAGACACGGTCTGACCCCTTTTCGGGGCAGACTAAGGCTGTCCAGACCGCTGGTTATGCAGGGCTGAGGTCGGTTTGTCTGGACAACCCGTCGGCGTTGCCATTCTGTTTCCCAGGTCTGTAAGTAATGGTGAAATTGAAGGGTTGCAACGATAAGCTCCAACGTAATAGCCTGCCGTTATCTCCAGAGACCCGGTTCAGCCACACCAACGGGTTATGGTCGGTGACCAGGGTGAACTCCTGACCATATAAATAGGGAGTCAATTTCTTTAATGCCCACACCAAAGCCAAACACTCCTTTTCGACCGCTGCATAGCTGACTTCGCGGGGCAGGAGCTTCCGGCTGATGTAGGCAACTGGATGCTCCCCTCCATCTTCGCCTACTTGGCTGAGGACGGCTCCCAGCCCGAACATGGAAGCATCTGTATGGACGATAAAACGTTTGTTAAGGGCTGGGGCCGCCAAGACAGGAGCATTAATTAGAGCATTTTTGAGAGCCTGGAAAGCCATTTCACAGTGGGGAGACCACAGGACCTGTCGAGGTAAGTTCTTCTTGGTCAAGTCAGTCAGGGGTTTGGCAAGTGTGCTGTAGTCTGGTACGAACCGTCTATAGTACCCTGCCGTGCCCAGGAAGGCTAGGACCTGAGTCTTAGTGATGGGGGTGGGCCAATTGGCGACAGCTTCTATCTTGGCCGGCTCTGGTCGCTGCTTTCCACACCCCACCCGGTGACCCAGGTACTGTACCTCGGCCATCCCAAAGTGGCATTTTTCTGGCTTCAGAGTCAGGCCAGCAGCCCGGATCTGATCCAGAACCATTCCTACATGAGCTAAGTGGTCCTCCCAGGACTCACTGTGGATCGCTATGTCGTCCAGGTAGGCGCAAGCAAAACTCTGGAAGCCATCCAGGAGCCTATCCACCAAGCGCTGGAATGTAGCTGGGGCATTCTTCATCCCAAACGGCATTACCCTAAACTGATATAAGCCGAATGGGGTGACGAATGCCGACTTGGGGATAGCCTCCGGGGCCAGGGGAATCTGCCAGTAACCTTTGCAGAGGTCAATAGTGGTCAGGTAATTTCCCCTGGCTATACGATCGAGTAGCTCGTCTACCCTGGGCATAGGGTAAGCGTCCGTCACGGTTTTTTCATTGAGCCTCCGATAGTCTACGCAGAACCGGGTGGTCCCATCTTTCTTGGGCACCAAGACAACTGGGGAGGCCCAGGGACTATCGGAGGGCTCAATTACCCTGAGCTGGAGCATCTCATCGATCTCCTTCTTCATTCCTGTCCTAACTGCTTCGGGGATTCGGTACGGAGCCTGGCGCAAGGGAGCTTGTCCCGGAGTATCTACCTGGTGGGTGGTTAAAGTAGTGTACCCTGGCTTCGGGGAGAAGGTGAGGTGTTTGGACTGGAGGAGTTGGCTGAGCTGCTCCCTTTCAGTGGGGCTAAGTCGGTCTCCTATCTGAACCTGAGCCACTATACCTGTGGGGAGACTCTTTTCTAATAGGTCTGGAATGGGTAGACTGTCGGGGTCTTCCTGAGGGGAACAACATACGGCCGTCACGTTCTCTGGTCGCTCAAAATATTCCTTGAGCATGTTTACATGGAATGTCTTTCTAAGATTGTTGTCATGGCAGCTAGCTATCACATAAGTGGTGTCTCCCCTTTTCTCTACGATCTGGTAGGGACCCTGCCAGGACGCCTGCAATTTGTCTGTCTTCACCGGCTTAAGTACTAACACCTTTTGTCCTATGGTGAAGATTCTCTTTCGGGCCCCCCGATCGTACCATACTTTCTGTCTTCTCTGGGCCAACTGGATATTAGCCCGCACGGATTTGGCTAATTGCTCCATTCGGTCCCTGAGTTCCAGCACGTATGGCACAATGGGGACACCGTCAGCCTCCATCTCTCCCTCCCAGTGCTCCCGGATCAGGTTTAGGGGTCCCCGTACCTTTCTTCCGTAGAGCAACTCGAAGGGAGAGAACCCTGTTGTTTCCTGGGGCACCTCCCGATAAGCAAATAGGAGGTGCGGCAGGAAGCGTTCCCAGTCTCGGTATTCCTGAGTGAACGTCTTGAGCATTTGCTTGAGGGTCCCATTGAACCTCTCACACAGCCCGTTCGTCTGGGGGTGGTATGGGGAGCTCAGGAGGGACTTAATTTTGCAAACCTGCCAGAGTTGTTGGGTCAATTCAGCCGTAAATTGGGTGCCTCGGTCGGATAGGATTTCTTTTGGAAATCCTACCCGGGAGAACACCTGTACTAGTGCATTCGCTACCGTATCCGCTTGTATGTTGGATAGGGCGACAGCCTCTGGGTACCTGGTAGCGTAGTCCACTACGGTAAGAATGTAGCGCTTACCGGAGGGACTAGGGGTAGCCAGTGGTCCCACTAGGTCAATAGCAACCCGGCTGAAGGGTTCCTCTACAATGGGCATATTTACTAGATGGGCTTTAGGGTGATCGCCTCGCCTTCCTACTCGTTGACACACATCGCAGGTGTTACAGTAAGTTCTAACGTCAGCGTGCACCCCTGGCCAAAAGAACGTGTGAGTAATGCGGTGTAGGGTACGGGTTACGGCTAGGTGGCCTGCTAAGGGGATGTCATGGCCTATCTTGAGGATTTCTTGACGGTATTTGTGGGGCACTACCAGCTGTCGCCTACGCTGTCCCCTTTTCTCTGTCCAGCGGTATATTTTCCCTTTTTCCCATAAGAATGTTTCGTTATCTGCCCCGCCCCCTCCGGTCTCTGCTCGTTCCCGGTACTTTTGTAAAGTCGGGTCAGTCTTAGACTCTGTCTCGAAAGCATCTGGGGTGTCCCAGGGTATGGGGCCTAACATGTCAGGCAAGGTCGGGGTAGGTCTTACCTGTGTCTCCCGCACTGGTGAGAGCTCTCGCTCCATCCGGGCTTGGGCCCGTGTAGTCACTGGGTCCGCCTCGTTGTTGCATACTGGAGCATAGGCAGAAGTCATGGGGCCCAAATCGTTGCCCAGTAGTACTTCGGCAGGTAAATTATCCATTATGCCCACGTTCACAGCCCCCTTTCCCGCTCCCCAATCAAGATGCACTTGAGCTGTTGGAATTTTGTACACATCCCCCCCCCGCCACTCTAACGGCCACAGTCTGTCCGGATCGCTTGTGCTCTGGCACCAAATGACTCTGTACCAGCGTGATAGTAGCCCCTGTGTCTCTCAATCCCTCTGTAGATCGCCCCTCGAGCCATACCTTCTGCCGATGGTGCTGGCGGTTATCTGAGGCAGCATATACAGGGTCCACCTCGTGAAGCGGCCCCACATATCCCTCCATAGGGGCCTCTTGGTTAACACAGAGGGCCCGGGCCGGACGATAGGACCCAGAGGGGTAATTGTAATTCCTGGGTGTCTGGTGCGTATTAAGGGGGCAGCTAGCCATGAAATGCCCTGGTTGCTTGCATCGGTGGCAAGTCGGTCTGGGACGCGCAGAGCTGTTATTGTGTGGTCCTGAGTGTCGGACGGGCCCTGTGGGCACCGGGGCTCGGAATTCAGCACGAGGGGGTGCACGGTAAACCTCTCTGGGTTCGACCCGTGCTGGAGCTCGGTAGTTCATGGGTTCGTGAAGACGGGAGTCATAATGTTCATCGGCCAATTTGGCTGCTTCTTCTAAGGTAGAAGGCCGCCTGTCTCGCAGCCATTCCTTCCCTTGCTGTTCCATGCCATTATAAAAATGTTCTAAGAGAAACAATTGTAAAATTTCCTCACCAGTCACCGCTTTACTTCCGCTCAGCCAGTGATTTGCCGCTCTCCGCATTCGGTGCGCCCATTCCATATGGGTATCGTTAGGCTTCTTTTTCGTGCCCCGAAACTGTCGGCGATACGTGTCCGGAGTTACAGCGTACCGTCGCAACAGTGTCTCCTTAACTAGCTCATACTGTGTCACTTCCTCAGCACCCAGAGTACGAAAGGCTTCCAGGGCTCGCCCGGATAGTTTCCCAGACAATATCGTGGGCCACTCTCTGTTGGGAATCTGGTGCAGGGCACATTGCCTTTCGAAGTCCGCCAAATATTCATCAATCCCTGTCTCGCTCTCTAGGAAGGGTCGAAATGCCGCATAGGGTATCTTGGGCCTCCCAGCATTTTCAACAGGGATGATTACCTGCGGGGCTTCAGCATTGCGGTGTGCGTTCGCTAGGTTGAGTTCGTGGGCTCGAGTCTCTCGTATATCCTCGTCCGCCTCCGCCATCAACTGCTGTACCAATTCCATGGAGGGGTTCGGCCCGTATAATGAGAGCCTTTCCCGAACAATCCTGGTTTTTTCGTCACTAATCGTGGTCGGTGTTTCCGCCATTGTGAAGCTCTGATCCAGTTCGGTCAATTCTGCGATCAGCTCTCTCCTCGGCCGGTTGCTGGCGTACCCCCCTCTGCTTTCAAGTAAATCCTTTAGGGTTGTACGCTTCAATTTTTCGTAAGCGCTCTCCATCCGTTCTGTACCTCTCCTAGGAAATCCAGGAAAATCCCGCCGCTGCCGCCAAATGTTACGGTTACCCTTAGTCTCGCTGAGAGATGGACCGCTTAGTAGCCTGGATCCCTATTGCTAAAGAGGGGAGAAGCTGCTTTCCATAGTATTCTATATGAGTCTCGCAAATATAGAATAATCTCCCTTAGCTGCAGTACAGCTAGGATACCCTTCTGCCCACAAAAACGAGTCAACGCTGCGATTGAGGGTCAAACAAGAACTCAGGACTGGGATGCCCAGCCTGCTTTTTATTAAGGTTACATGCACACAGGGCACTCCCAGGGGGAGAGGGGGGGAAGCACAAAATCCCCCATCACACATTTAGATAGAGAGCACTGTCCTTTGACAGGCCACAATAGGATTACAGTACTTAAGATAACAAGTTTACAAGTTCATCTTATCAATTAGCAGTCTGGCTCCAGAGGTGATTAGACAATAGTTTCTAAAAGCTGAAAAAAAAGTTAACTCTTTATGAAATGATACTTGTTACGGTTTTCTTGGAGCCCTTCTTAGGCGCTGGCTTGGCTGGTTCAGGCATTGCTGCTGGGAAATAAGCTCTTCACAACAAAATAACTAATGCTTCTGTAACAGGTATCTAATAAGAATATCAATCAGGGTGGTCACGTGGGACAGCTCTACAGCAAAGCGGAGGAATGTTTCTGCTCTGAAACAGAGGAGGAGAGAGAGGCCCTGCTTGGTGCTGCCACGTGACTTAACAGAGAGGAAACTTAAAGGGAGATAAGACACCTTTCTTAATAAAGTATAAAGTCCTTCCCTAGCAACCCTCATTCCTGCTGTTATACCTCTCTTTTTCATTTTTTTCATTTTACTTGCTGCTGTGGTACACACGGTGGAACAAGTGATTTGCTTTCCTTTACCCCACACTTCTATGGACACCACACCACTTCTCTGTCATCAAGACTAGGCTACTCTTGCTGAGATTGCTTGATTAACGGTCTGGTGGGGCCACATGAAAGTTGACAAATATTTTCAAAGACTGTCCCCTACTACTTCTGCCGCCATGAGCCACAGAGGGAAAACTGCAGAGAAAAAGCAAAAACAAGCTGTGGAACTACAGCATGACCAGCAGGCAATGGGGGACCCCATGAGTCAGATTCCAGATCAAGCTTCTCTCTTGCAGGAGCTTAAATCATTCTTCCTTCCTAAAATGGAATCTCTACAATCGGGGGTGGATACCCTGACATCTGAGGTGCGACAATTCTCCTCCAGACTTAATACGTCGGAGTTGCGCATCTCTGATGTGGAAGATCGACAGAATAGCCAGGGGATTACTCTCAAGCAACTGGTTAAACAAAACAAATTACTCCAGGATCGGGTCGACGACCTGGAGAACAGAAGCAGGCGTAATAACCTACGCATCATTGGCGTCCCAGAGTCTGTCAAGGGGAAGGACCTCTTGGAGGTCACTGCTCTGACCTTCCCAAGAATGTTGGGGATCCCCTCCGACATCCTTCCCATTGATGTTGAAAGAGCCCATCGGATTGGGCCAGAACGTATACTTGAACACCTCAACTCAAGACCTAGACAGGTTATCTTTAAATGTTTAAATTTCCAGGAGAAGATCAGGATACTTCGCGCCTACAGAGCCCGCAAGGAAGTTAGCTTTGAGGGTTCCCGTCTGCTGCTTTTCCAGGACTTTTCATAAGAGGTCGCTAAGCAGAGAAAGGACTTCGCCCCTCTTTGTTCACAGCTTCACGAGCGGGGCCGTCAGGTGGCCCTGCTTTATCCAGCTAAGCTACGTCTGCAAACTCCTCATGGGGTTAAATTCTTCCATACGCCTCAAGCACTCCAGAGTTATCTTGCAACGGAGGATCACCAACCCCCCACATGATCGGACCCCTGGAGGGTCAATCCAAATGACAATAACTGTCAAATAGGACATGTAAATGGAGGTCTTCTACCTCTCTATTCAAAATGTTTCACCTCCCTCCTGGCTCTCAAGGGGAGGGGGAGGTGTGCTCAGTGGGGGCACTTCACTTGGGGAGAGAACGTTATGTGGGAACCTCCTGCTCCCCCTCTATGTGGACTTCCAACCCCAGATGAGTATGCTAAGTAAAAAAATACAAAATGTTATTGTTAGACTTTTGTTGCTTTGTCTGTATGCAGGTTCTCTTTGTTGTTATCTGATGGGTTTCCTGGTGAGGTGGGCGCAGATTACCCCTTGTCCCTCTTGGGCTGCCTATGGACGGCCCTGGAGGGGCATTCTCCTAACCTTTTTTGAGGTTTTGTTGCTTGGCAATAACTTAGGGGCGCCTGACCTCCCTCTGAAACCTAAGAAACTAGGGTGGTTCTTGATTTTTAAAAGGACTGGGGTGGAGGGGGTGGCGGGGGGTCTTGCTGATTTGTTGGGTCTGTCACTGTTATTGTTATTGGTTTTATTATTGTTAGTTTCACTAACGCTTGTTCTGCCTATTGTTGTATTTATTTTGCTCACCTATTTGTTCGCAGGTATTATCCAATGTTATGTCGTGGGCTCTGTGGGGGGACGGCCGTGTGCACTCCTTTGTCCCCCATGGGCTGGCTTTGCCTGGTCCGGGGGGGGCAAAAATTCAAGCTATTATCGCTATGATGCACTGTGACGTGGAGGTGCCTGCGGCCGCCCCCCTCCTGTGTCCCTGGATGTTCCTGTTGGCTTGGTTACAATATTTGATGACACTGACATACTTATACTTAATGGGGCAACGCAGATTATATCGTTGTATGAGTATTTATGTTCTACATAATGGACGACTCTTTTCTCTCAGGGGATCCCCTCACCAGTATAATGGTTAATGGTCTATGCTTGTTATTTACATTGCTCAGTATGGTCTCTCAGATCTCATATTTTTGTAGTTTTCTTTTTAATATTGATGTTAATGCTTTTTTTTTTTTTTTTTTTTTTCTCTCCTCCCCCCATCTCTCGCTGCTCCCGGGTTGCCCTGGGTGTACTCTGTGCTCTGGTGATTTGCGATGTCATTGAAATTTGTCTCATGGAACGTGGGGGGTATTAACTCCCCCATAAAACGCAAGGCTATACTTACCCATCTGAGGCGACAGGGGACAGACGTAGCGCTTATACAGGAAACACACCTGACAGATGTGGAACACCTTAAGCTTAGGTCAGATTGGGTGGGTCATGTGGAATTTGTGTCCCATTCTAGCGCTAGTAGGGGCCTGGCCATTGTTTTTGGTAAACGCTTAGATACTCAGGTTAATCTGGTACAGACTGATGTAGAAGGGAGATTTATATTGGTGCAAGCACGAATCAATTCACTTGACTACACACTATGTAACATTTATGCCCCTAATCATAGATCCCAGGATTTCTGGGAGGCCTTAACAAAATTCTTGCTCCCCCATATGGGAGAGAACCTTATAGTCGGAGGTGACTTTAATATCGCTCCATCTCACACGTTGGACAGACTGTGGCTAGAGAACCCGACTAGAGGGGACCCCAAGATCAATTATAAGGCTAGATTTGAAACTAAAATCTTTAACATGCTTGAATCATCCTTAGATGTGTGTGATATTTGGAGGTTGCTGCACCCAGAGGGCAGGGATTTTACTTGTCTTTCTAGAGCTAAATCCACTCTGTCTAGAATTGACCTTTTTTTAATTCCTAACTCCCTGACTAGCAAGGTCCAGATGTGTCGCATACGAGATATAGTTATATCGGACCATGCCCCAATCGAATTGGTGCTGGGGACTAGGGGACCGTGCCCTAACAGAAACACCTTGAGATTTCCCTCCTACCTAGCATCCTCCACAAACTTTATCAAGTTTTTAACACAGTCCTGGACAGACTACTATTCGGATAACATAGTCCACTTGGACAACCCCCAACTATTTTGGGAAGCGGCCAAGACGGTACTTTCTGGTGCCATCATCTCCTATACCTCTAATCTCAGACATAGAACACGACAGAGACATAATGATCTTAGTAAGAAATTGGGTAAGGCATATCTGGGGTTCCGTCAGTCTAAGACGCAAGACTCCTATGAGGCCTATGTGGCGGTAAAGTCAGAGTTTGATGCATTTATGGGGCAGCAGGCTGCATCGGGTTTGCTGCGTACGGCTAGTAAATATTACCGTTTTGGGGCTCGGTCGGGTAAGCTTTTGGCGGCTCTCACAAAACCAAAGACTACCAGGTCTAATGTGGTGGCATTGCGATTCCAGGGCAAAACATTCCAGACGCCTGACGGCATAGTTGGGTGTTTTGCAGACTATTACTCCCACTTGTACCGCAGACAACAACCAGGCCCCCCTGAGCTGCAGAGCTCTTTTTGGCAGTCCATTAAACTCCCGCAGCTGACGAGGGAACAAATGGACCTTCTGAATGCTCGCATAGTTCCAGATGAAGTCACGCTTACCTTAAAGTCCTTGGCATTGGGTAAGGCGGCGGGCCCAGATGGTCTGCCATCTGAATTCTATTGGATTCTGCATGCGCAGATTACACCGACTTTGACTAAACTATATAATACTTACTTTTTGGAAGACGTGGTGCCTTCGCAACATTTTGCCGCTGCCCACATCACCCTTATTCCTAAGGCTGGGAAAGATCCTTCCATGCCAGAGTCATTCCGCCCCATCTCTTTACTAAACACCGACTATAAAATTTTCAAGAAAATTCTGGCCACTAGACTGAAGACCATATTGCCATCCCTGCTACACACTGACCAAACAGGCTTCGTGTTTAAGCGTACCTCTGTTGTCAATTTACGCAGGGTTCTACATGCGATCAATCACTACTGGACGAAAGAGACGGAGGGTGGGGTGACGGACAGACCGGAGGCCTTTCTGCTCTCCCTCGATGCAGAAAAAGCTTTCGACAGGGTGGACTGGACACATTTAACCAACACCATGACTAAGTTTAAATTTGACGGCCCCTTTCTCAATATTATCCACAAGATTTATGACTCCCCAACTGCTAGAATACTGACTAACGGCTTGTTTTCCCCTGACTTTAATCTACAAAGAGGGACCAGACAGCGCTCAAGCTAAAGCAAATCTTTCCTGGAATGAGGATACGGGGTGTCCCCATACATCTGGCATTATATGCCGACGATATGCTTTTGTTTGTGGAGTCTCCGGCTCTATACATATCCCCCATATTACAAGCTATTTCGGAATTCAGCAGCTTTTTCGGGGTATAAAATCAACACATCCAAATCAGAAATATTGTGGCTGCATAGACATCCTGACTCCCCCCACACATACCCATTTAAGGTGATGGTCAACTCTCTCATATACCTGGGCATTCAACTACACAATAATCCTCAAAGGATTTATGACCTTAATATATCGGACAGGTGCAAAACATTGTCCATTCAGCTCCGGGGCTGGACTGATCTTCCTCTGGGGCTGTCTGGACGGATTAACCTGGTAAAAATGTCGATTTTGCCTAAGATAATGTACCCTCTATTGATGCTACCCTTCCTTGTGACAAAAAAGGATCTGGCTATGCTTAACAGGGCAATAATCAATTTTATTTGGAGAGGGAGGAAGTCGCGCATAGCTGTCCACAAACTTAGTCAGCCCTATCTTAGTGGGGGATTGGGTCTTCCCAATCTTAAACTATATAATTGGGCCGCTCTAGCAAGACTGGTTACAGACTGGCAGCTTAACACTGCTCATTTTTATGAGCCACACTTGGAGGGGGCAGGATGTGCCCCCTGGGCCTTATCCTACTTACCCTATATTAGACTACAGGATGCACCGGTACAAATTCGCAATAATTTCTTGTACAGGGACCCCCTGAGAGTGTGGAGTTTGCTTAACAAATATATGGGTGTCTCCTACCCATCTCCTAAGTTTATCCCCCTTATTGGTAATCAAGAATTCCCAGCGGGTAATGAATGTGAACCGTTTCGTCTCTGGAGCGCCGTGGGGCTTAAAACTGTGGGTGACTTATTGGACCCCTTGCTACATTCCATTAGATCTTTCCAGGACATTAGAGACAGATTTCACATCCCACACAAACATTTCTATGCTTACCTACAGGTTAGGCATTATATCTCCGGACTCCAGAGAGATAACCCCACATTCTGGAGTATTTCACCCTTTGCTGCCACACATACTCTGTTTAAGATAGGGGTCTTTGCTATTTCCAACCTTTATAAAGGATTGGTAAGACGCGGGGAGGAAGGGATGCAGACACAAATATTAGAAAGGCTGAGGGCCGACATCTCTCCACAACTGGGCATCCAAGACTTGGGGAGAAGTCTGGAAATGGCTAGAGCAGCCACTCTAGCAATACCACTAAGAGAGGCGCAGGTTAGGCTACTACATAGAGACTACCTCACCCCTAATAGATTGTCTAAATGGAACTCGGGGTGCCCTAACAGATGTGTTAAATGTAGAGAAGATTCTCCGTCTTTCCGACACTACCTTTTCACTTGCCCACTAATTAGACGCTTTTGGGGTCATTTTCAATATTGGGTATGGACAAGCTTTCATCTATCCCTTACCATAGACATAGGCAAGGTGTTTCTCTTTCAGTGGGATGACTCCTACAAGCATTTACATAAACTATTAACACTGTGTGTTTTACTTGCGAGGCGCTGCATACTAACTAGATGGATTCATAGACAGCCCCCTTCCATTGCACAATTTAAACGGAGCTTAATGAAACAATTGTTTGTTGAACAATATGATTCCAAGCTAGATACAGAGCGAAGACTCCCCCACTTTCTTAAAAAGTGGCGACCCCTGATTCTCACGTTGGCTCCACCATTGCAATGACAGGTTCTTAGGCCTTTCAGGCATCAGGAGGTTGTGCTGGCAGCTATATTAAGAGGGGAGTGGCAATGCCTAGGCGACTATATGGAACCTCGAGATGGAACTGGTAATTGTGAAGAGATGCTCTTCTAGATCGGGTGGGGAGGGGGGGGCCGGGGGGTTGGGTTTGGTGGGGGAGGAGAGATCCCCTTTTTCTTTTTTCTTTTTTTCTTTTTTTTTTTACTGTTATAAGGTGGTTAGTGTTTTGGGGTTTGTGGGGAGGGTTCGGGGACTAGTTGGGGATGAAAATGTAAAATGAGAGGGCTAAACATATGTAGATACCAAAAATGTCAATTGTCATTAGCATCCGGATTATGTTAATTGTCATGTATTGACCTACTGAATCTCTGTTATGTCCTGAATAATATCGTCCCTCAGGGGATGGTATACCTACTGTATTTGTGGATGTAACCTTCATGATACTGTGTGGAATTGTTGATTATTGTACTCATGTGTTGGCTCTCAATAAAAAGAATTTAAAAAAAAGAATATCAATCAGGAGATTGTTGTTCCGTCACTGTGTCCTAATCCTTCTTCAAAGAAGGAACGTCTATTACACAATCTTGATGTGGCTCGTGCTTTAAAGTTTTATTTACAAGCTACTAAAGATTTTCGTCAAACATCTGCATTGTTTGTTGTCTACTCTGGACAGAGGAGAGGCCAAAAGGCTTCGGCAACTTCTCTTTCTTTTTGGCTAAGAAGTATAATCCGCTTAGCTTATGAGACTGCTTGGCAGCAGCCTCCTGATAGAATTACAGCTCATTCCACTAGAGCGGTAGCTTCCACATGGGCTTTTAGGAATGAGGCTTCTGTTGAACAGATTTGTAAGGCGGCGACTTGGTCTTCGCTTCATACTTTTTCTAAATTCTACAAATTTAATACTTTTGCTTCTTCGGAGGCTATTTTTGGGAGAAAGGTCTTACAGGCAGTGGTGCCTTCCGTTTAAGCGACTGCCTTGTCCCTCCCTTCATCCGTGTCCTATAGCTTTGGTATTGGTATCCCACAAGTAATGGATGAATCCGTGGACTGGATACACCTTACAAGAGAAAACAAAATTTATGCTTACCTGATAAATTTATTTCTCTTGTGGTGTATCCAGTCCACAGCCCGCCCTGTCTTTTTAAGGCAGGTGTTTTTTATTTTTAAACTACAGTCACCACTGCACCCTATAGATTCTCCTTTCTCTTGCTTGTCTTCGGTCGAATGACTGGGAGTTGCAGTTAGGGGAGGAGCTATATAGACAGCTCTGCTGTGGGTGTCCTCTTGCAGCTTCCTGTTGGGAAGGAGAATATCCCACAAGTAATGGATGAATCCGTGGACTGGATACACCACAAGAGAAATAAATTTATCAGGTAAGCATAAATTTTGTTATTTGTTGGTACTTCTGCAACAGTGTTGGGAAGAACTTTCCTAACCACTTTGGTTTCCATTGTGGAAAGAATGCAACTGTGTTCTGCTGTTATAGCTGCAACATTTGGCTACTTAGATAAGTCAAAAATTTAGATTACATTTTATTAAACATAACAATTCCATGATTTATTTATTTTTTATCTCCAATTGTAAATTTGTTCTATGCTTTCATTTCAAAGTACAAGTACATTGAGATATTAAACTGTGTAAATATTCAATAAAAACTGGAACCATTAAGGTGTTTTAAAACATTTGACTAGTAGTACATATGTGAGGAATTTGTAGAAGAAAACTAAATTAAAAATGTATTTTTTGCATTTATAAATATAACTGAAGATGAAAGGCTTAACTATGTTATAGTCCTAAAAGAAATATGTAATTTCCCAAATTTAAATTTTATATTTAGAAAAACAGCATTAATTTAATTGTAATGGATGCAGAATTGATACAGTATATATTCTGATTCTTTTTATTATTGTTTATTTTCTCACTTTAATTAGTTTTCACTTTTCATATTGTCTCAACGTGTTTCGCTTCGTCTCAGCGCAGCTTTCTCATCTTGTCCGGGAGAGTGTGTACTATTTTGCAAATGAACTTGTTTGCATGAACTGTCACTAACGTAGCACATCAGTGCACACTGACTACAGGGATTCCTCAGCTACAGACAGGTGAACGTACAGGGTTTTTCAATCTTGAGGACCTGCACGAATAGGATTCATCGGCTGTATGTTGTTATCCAGTGCCACCAAACATGGACGGTACCACTAATATTGATGTGCCTTGCTGTTATTTTTATCTTGTGAGTGTCAGCCATACTAAGGGCCTTTTATCCATGAAAGTGTGTTTTACTTGAGTCGGAGGTGCGCTCTCTTTTTTCTTTTCTATTGAAATTAATGGCATAAATATATTCTGTTTGAAATGCATTTGCTTTCAGTATATGTGAATCTGTCATTTGTATTTATAAATATAAACTGTTGTGCTTAAACTGGCAATAGAAAAACCAGAAGCATCCAAATTGTCCATCAAGATGACCAGTTAGGACAGGGTCCTGAGAACTGGTTGCATTCACCTTCATTTTTTGTTTTGATATTAAGAACTGACCACGTGAGCATTTTGATGTTTCCACTTGGAAATTCATACATTTTAGACCTCTTTTCAGCAGTATATATTGGCTTTTTTAAATTGTATTTGTGCATGCTCAGATGAAAGTTAATGATTAAGATCATTCATTGGCTTTATGACAAGGTTAAAAGCAAAACCCAACTTACACTTATAAACAATGAAACGTTAAAAATAAAATGACACAAAATTATAAGAATTTGTTAATTGCACATGCTGATAAAGGGATAGAAAGGTCAAAATTGAAATGGGTTCAGGTTTTGTTTGTGAACAGAAATATTTTTGCAATATACTTCCATTAGCAAAAATGCTTCTATTACTGTTTTTCAGCGAGATACTCACATATGCCGTAAGTGCCCTGTGCACCAACAATCAAACACCACACCTTCTCAGAGTGTCAGAAGTGGCTTGTAAAACACAAATTAAGTCTTCACTGACATAATACACCACCGACAGTTCTCTAAGGGCTAGTTTATGAGTGGAGTGCTAACAGTTGTGAGCAAGCGATATCGGGTTAGCAAGTGTATTACAAGTTGAAAGTAAACACTTTCTCTAAAGCGCAATTTAATTTAACGTGTGTCGTGTTACTTCAGAGCTCTGGTCAACTGTTACACTCGAATAAAAACACATTATACTTTAATATATATAGTATAGTCATACTCATAATAGCACTGTCTGATGAAAAAATATTGAAAAAAATTGCAATAAAAAGTTATGAGGGCTCAAAGATATTAGGTCTCAGGTGAGGCAAAGGACTTTAACATAGAGATACATCCATATACAGTGGGGCAAAACAGTATTTAGTCAGCCACCAATTGTGCAAGTTCTCCCACTTAAGAAGATGAGAGAGGCCTGTAATTTTCATTATAGGTATACCTCAACTATGAGAGACAAAATGTGGAAACAAATCCAGACAATCACATTGTCTGATTTGAAAATAATTTATTTGCATATTATGGTGGAAAATAAGTATTTGGTCACCTACAAACAAGCAAAATTTCTGGCTCTCACAGACCTGTGTCTTCTTCTTTAAGAGGCTCCTCTGTCCTCCATTCATTACCTGTATTAATGGCACCTGTTTGAACTTGTTATCAGTATAAAAGACACCTGTCCACAACCTCAAACAGTCACACTCCAAACTCCACTATGAGGATCAAAGAGTTGTCGAAGGACACCAGAAACAAAATTGTAGACCTGCACCAGGCTGGGAAGACTGAATCTGCAATAGGCAAGCAGCTTGGTGTGAAGAAATCAACTGTGGGAGCAATAATTAGAAAATGGAAGACATACAAGACCACTGATAATCTCCCTCGATCTGGGGCTCCATGCAAGATCTCACCCCG
Organism: Bombina bombina; assembly: GCF_027579735.1. NCBI lineage: Eukaryota > Metazoa > Chordata > Amphibia > Anura > Bombinatoridae > Bombina > Bombina bombina. Next base: position 588,412,909 of record NC_069503.1, on the reverse strand, counting down.
TGGGGTCAAAATGATCACATGAACAGTGAGCAAACATCCCAGAACCACACGGGGGACCTAGTGAATGACCTGCAGAGAGCTGGGACCAACGTAACAAAGGCTACCATCAGTAACACACTACGCCGCCAGGGACTCAGATCCTGCAGTGCCAGACGTGTCCCCCTGCTTAAGCCAGTACATGTCCAGGCCTGTCTGAAGTATGCTAGAGAGCATTTGGATGATCCAGAAGCGGATTTGGAGAATGTCATATGGTAAGATGAAACCAAAGTAGAACTGTTTGGTAGAAACACAACTCGTCGTGTTTGGAGGAGAGAGAATGCTGAGTTGCAACCAAAGAACACCATACGTACTGTGAATCATGGGGGTGGCAACATCATGCTTTGGGGCTGTTTCTCTGCAAAGGGAACAGGACGACTGATCCGTGTACATGAAAGAATGAATGGGGCCATGTATCGTGAGATTTTGAGTGCAAACCTCCTACCATCAGCAAGGGCAATGAAGATGAAATGTGGCTGGGTCTTTCAGCATGACAATGATCCCAAACACACCACCCGGGCAACAAAGGAGTGGCTTCGTAAGAAGCATTTCAAGGTCCTGGCCGGTCTCCAGATCTCAACCCCATAGAAAACCTTTGGAGGGAGTTGAAAGTCCGTGTTGCCCAGCAACAGCCCCAAAACATCACTGCTCTAGAGGAGATCTGCATGCAGGAATGGGCCAACATACCAGCAACAGTGTGTGACAACCTTGTGAAGACTTACAGAAAACGTTTGACCTCTGTCATTGCCAACAAAGGATATATAACAAAGTATTGAGATGAACTTTTGATATTGACCAAATACTTATTTTACACCATAATTTGCAAATAAATTATTTCCAAATCAGACAATGTGATTGTCTGGATTTGTTTCCACATTTTGTCTCTCATAGTTGAGGTATACCTATGATGAAAATTACAGGCCTCTCTCATCTTCTTAAGTGGGAGAACTTGCACAATTGGTGGCTGACTAAATACTTTTTTGCCCCACTGTACTTGTCTACAGATTTATATATACGAAAAAGTTGGGACGGTAAGGAAAATGCAAAAAAAAAAAAAAGGGTAATTTAAAAATTCAATTCACCCTCTACTATATTAAAAACACATTATTAACAAATAATTTAGGATTAATAGCGATGTGACAAGTTAAAATAAGAAGGTGATTTTAAACAGGTGAGGCAATCGTCTAATCATAGTATATAAGGAGCCTCCAAAAAAGGCCTAGTCCTTCAAGAGTAAGGATGGGTCGAGGCTCGCCAATCTGCCAACAGATGCATCAGCGAATAATCCAACATTCCCCAAAGACAAATCGGTAGGATTTGGGGCATTTCACATTCTACAGTGCACAATATAATTAAATATTCATGGAATACAGTCAAATCTTGGTGAGTGAAGGGCAAGGCCAAATACCAATTCTAAATGCGCATGATCTCTGATCCCTCAGACGTCACTGTCTCAAAAATCGTCATGAGTCTGTAATGGATATCCTGACATGGGCTTGGGAACACTTTGGTAAATGTTTGTCAGTCATCACTATTCGCCATTGTATCCACAGATGCAAGTTAAGGCTTTACTATGCAAAACAGAAGCCATACATCAACACTGTCCAGAAGCGCCGCTGGATTCTCTGGGCTCGGTCTCATCTGAGATGGACAGTAGCACAGTGGAATCATGTTTTGTGGTACGACCAGTCAACATTTCAAATAGTTTTAAGAAAAAACTGGCGTTGTGTTCTCCGGGCCAAAGAGAAAAAGGACCATCCAAGCTGTTATCACTGTCAGGTCCAAAAACCAGCATCTGTCATGTGGCATGCACATCTGTTAGGGCACCATTAATGCAGAAAGATATGTATACATTTTGGAGCAACATATGCTGCCATCCAGATAGCTGGACAGATAGCTCAGCATGCTAAGGCACTGTGACTGATTTCTGTAGCAACCCAAGGGTTGCAGGTTCAATCCTCGGTGAGGTCCAGTCAGCCTTTCATACTTCCGAGGTTGATAAAATGACCCTTGAGACCCTTACGGGTGATTAGCCGCGCTATACAAGTACCTAATACATACATACATACATCCAGGGACGTCCATGCATTTTCCAGCAGGACAACGCCAAACCACATTTTACCCGGATTACAAGCGCATGGTTGCGAAAGCAGAGAGTATGGGTGCTAGCATGGCTTGCCAGCAGTCCTGACCTGTCTCTGATTGAGAATGCATGGCGCATTATGAAGCACAAAATAAGGCCTTGTATATTGTTCCGCAGCTGAAGACATGCATAATGGAGGAATGGGGGAAAATTCTGCTTGCTAAACTTAACCAACTGGTGCCTTCAGTTCCCAAATGGTTAATAAGTGTTATTAAAAGAAAAGGTAACGTTAAACAATGGTAAACAGACATGTCCCGATTTTTTTGGAGTGTGTTGCAGTCGTCAGATTTGAAATGAGTGTATAAGTATTTAAAAAATACATTAAATTGACAAAGTAAAACATCAAATAATGTGTTAATAATGTGCTTTCAATATAGTTTTTTTGCATTTTCCATACTGTTCCAACTTTTACAGAATTGGGGTTGTTTATATATATATATATATATATATATATATATATACAGTATATATATGTGTGTGTGTGTACATATGTATTTATGTATTTGTGTTTTACTGTATATTTACTGTACATATTTCACATTACACTTTTTCACTTACAGGATAATGTCCTTTTCATTTTTAATACATATTTCTATACCTGCATATCTATATCCTCTATTCCTATAGATATGTATTTTTCATTAACAGTGTCAAATTTATATAGAAATATATATATTTAATAATAAAAAGTACATTATTTTCTATGGCCTAGATTTAGAGTTTTGTCGGTAAGGGTAACGCCGGCTTTTTTCTGGCCGCACCATAAAAATAACTCTGGTATTGCGAGTCCACATAAAGGCTGCGTTAGGCTCCAAAAAAGGAGCGTAGAGCATTTTTAACGCAGCTTCAACTCTCGATACCAGAGTTGCTTACGCAAGTGTCCAGCCTCAAAAACGTGCTTGTGCACGATTCCCCCATAGAAAACAATGGGGCTGTTTGAGCTGAAAAAAAACCTAACACCTGCAAAAAAGCCGCGTTCAGCTCCTAACGCAGCCCCATTGTTTGCTATGGGGAAACACTTCCTACGTCTGCACCTAACACCCTAACATGTACCCCGAGTCTAAACACCCCTAACCTTACACTTATTAACCCCTATTCTGCCGCCGCCTCTATCGCTGACCCCTGCATATTATTATTAACCCCTAATCTGCCGCTCCGTAAACCGCCGCTACTTACATTATCCTTATGTACCCCTAATCTGCTGCCCTAACATCGCCGACCCCTATATTATATTTATTAACCCCTAATCTGCCCCCCACAACGTTGCCTCCACCTGCCTACACTTATTAACCCCTAATCTGCCGAGCGGACCTGAGCGCTACTATAATAAAGTTATTAACCCCTAATCCGCCTCACTAACCCTATAGTAAATAGTATTAACCCCTAATCTGCCCTCCCTAACATCGCCGACACCTAACTTCAATTATTAACCCCTAATCTGCCGACCGGAGCTCACCGCTATTCTAATAAATGTATTAACCTCTAAAGCTAAGTCTAACCCTAACACTAACACCCCCCCTAAATTAAATATAATTTTAATCTAACGAAATTAATTAACTCTTATTAAATAAATTATTCCTATTTAAAGCTAAATTCTTACCTGTAAAATAAATCCTAATATAGATACAATATAAATTATAATTACATTGTAGCTATTTTAGGATTAATATTTATTTTACAGGCAACTTTGTAATTATTTTAACCAGGTACAATAGCTATTAAATAGTTAAGAACTATTTAATAGTTACCTAGTTAAAATAATAACAAAATTACCTGTAAAATAAATCCTAACCTAAGTTACAATTAAACCTAACACTACACTATCATTAAATTAATTAAATAAAATACCTACAATTACCTACAATTAAACCTAACACTACACTATCAATACATTAATTAAATACAATATCTACAAATAACTACAATGAAATAAACTAACTAAAGTACAAAAAATAAAAAAGAACTAAGTTACAAAAAATAAAAAAATAGCTACAAACATAAGAAAAATATTACAACAATTTTAAACTAATTACACCTACTCTAAGCCCCCTAATAAAACAACAAAGCCCCCCAAAATAAAAAATGCCCTACCCTATTCTAAATTACTAAAGTTAAAAGCTCTTTTACCTTACCAGCCCTGAACAGGGCCCTTTGCGGGGCATGCCCCAAGAAGTTCAGCTCTTTTGCCTGTAAAAAAAACATACAATACCCCCCCCCAACATTACAACCCAGCACCCACATACCCCTAATCTAACGCAAACCCCCCTTAAATAAACCTAACACTAAGCCCCTGAAGATCTTCCTACCTTATCTTCACCATACCAGTTTCACCGATCCGTCCTGAAGAGCTCCTCCGATGTCCTGATCCAAGCCCAAGCGGGGGGTTGAAGATGTCCATGATCCGGTAGAAGTCTTCATCCAAGCGGGGCAGAAGAGGTCTTCCATCCGATTGAAGTCTTCATCCAAGCGGGGCAGAAGAGATCTTCCATCCGATTGAAGTCTTCATCCAGGCGGCATCTTCTATCGACATCCATCTGGAGCGGAGCGGCAGCATCCTGAAGACCTCCGACGCGGAATATCCATCCTGGCCGACGACTGAACGACGAATGACGGTTCCTTTAAATGACGCCACCCTCGAATTCTGATTGGCTGATAGGATTCTATCAGCCAATCGGAATTAAGGTAGGAATATTCTGATTGGCTGATGGAATCAGCTAATCAGAATCAAGTTCAATCCGATTGGCTGATCCAATCAGCCAATCAGATTGAGCTCGCATTCTATTGGCTGTTCCGATCAGCCAATAGAATGCGAGCTAAATCTGATTGGCTGATTCCATCAGCCAATCAGAATATTCCTACCTTAATTCCGATTGGCTGATAGAATCCTATCAGCCAATCGGAATTCGAGGGACGCCATCTTGGATGACGCCATTTAAAGGAACCGTCATTCATCGTTCAGTCGTCGGCCAGGATGGATGTTCCGCGTCGGAGGTCTTCAGGATGCTGCCGCTCCGCTCCAGATGGATGTCGATAGAAGATGCCGCCTGGATGAAGACTTCAATCGGATGGAAGACCTCTTCTGCCCCGCTTGGATGAAGACTTCTACCGGATCATGGACATCTTCAGTCCCCCGCTTGGGCTTGGATCAGGACATCGGAGGAGCTCTTCAGGACGGATCGGTGAACCTGGTATGGTGAAGATAAGGTAGGAAGATCTTCAGGGGCTTAGTGTTAGGTTTATTTAAGGGGGGTTTGGGTTAGATTAGGGGTATGTGGGTGGTGGGTTGTAATGTTGGGGGGGGGTATTGTATGTTTTTTTTACAGGCAAAAGAGCTGAACTTCTTGGGGCATGCCCCGCAAAGGGCCCTGTTCAGGGCTGGTAAGGTAAAAGAGCTTTTAACTTTAGTAATTTAGAATAGGGTAGGGCATTTTTTATTTTGGGGGGCTTTGTTGTTTTATTAGGGCGCTTAGAGTAGGTGTAATTAGTTTAAAATTGTTGTAATATTTTTCTTATGTTTGTAGATATTTTTTTATTTTTTGTAACTTAGTTCTTTTTTATTTTTTGTACTTTAGTTAGTTTATTTCATTGTAGTTATTTGTAGATATTGTATTTAATTAATTTATTGATAGTGTAGTGTTAGGTTTAATTGTAGGTAATTGTAGTTATTTTATTTAATTAATTTAATGATAGTATAGTGTTAGGTTTAATTGTAATTTAGGTTAGGATTTATTTTACAGGTAATGTTGTAATTATTTTAACTTGGTAACTATTAAATAGTTCTTAACTATTTAATAGCTATTGTACCTGGTTAAAATAATTACAAAATTGCCTGTAAAATAAATATTAATCCTAAAATAGCTACAATGTAATTATAATTTATATTGTAGCTATATTAGGATTTATTTTACAGGTAAGTATTTAGCTTTAAATAGGATTAATTTATTTAATAAGAGTTAATTAATTTTGTTAAATTAAAATTATATTTAACTTAGGGGGGTGTTGGTGTTAGGGTTAGACTTAGCTTTAGGGGTTAATACATTTATTAGAATAGCGGTGAGCTCCGGTCGGCAGATTAGGGGTTAATAATTGAAGTTAGGTGTCGGCGATGTTAGGGAGGGCAGATTAGGGATTAATACTATTTATTATAGGATTAGTGAGGCGGATTAGGGGTTAATAACTTTATTATAGTAGCGGTGCGGTCCGCTCGGCAGATATGGGGTTAATAAGTGTAGGCAGGTGGAGGCGACGTTGTGGGGGCAGGTTAGGGGTTAATAAATATAATATAGGGGTCGGCGGTGTTAGGGGCAGCAGATTAGGGGTACATAAGGATAACGTAGTTGGCGGTCGGCAGATTAGGGGTTAAAAAAATTTAATCGAGTGGCGGCGATGTGGGGGGACCTCGGTTTAGGGGTACATAGGTAGTTTATGGGTGTTAGTGTACTTTAGAGTACAGTAGTTAAGAGCTTTTTCTGGGCGTTAGCCCAGAAAGCTCTTAACTACTGACTTTTTTCCTGCGGCTGGAGTTTTGTCGTTAGATTTCTAACGCTCACTTCAGACACGACTCTAAATACGGGAGTTAGAAAAATCCCATTGAAAAGATAGGATACGCAATTTACGTAAGGGGATCTGCGGTATGGAAAAGTCGCGGCTGAAAAGTGAGCGTTAGACCCTTTTTTGAGTGACTCCAAATACCAGAGTTAGCCTAAAACCAGCGTTAGGAGCCTCTAACGCTGGTTTTCACGCCTAACGCCAAACTCCAAATCTAGACCTATGTGAAGAACATAGGAATGTAAAATATGCGTTTTGTGCGTTTCTCAATTTAAATCTTAACGTGGTCGGTTTAGCGCACATCAAAATTTAGTAATCTTAAGGCTCGTTATTGAAATATTCAATGTAAAATATTTTAAAAATAATTATTATTATTAAAAATGATTAAACTGTAAAATAGTCTAAATAATCCATAGAATATATCTACAGTATATATATATATATATATATATATATATATATATATATATATATATATACATACATACAGAGATAAGTGCACTCACAGGAACGAACAACCAGCTCAATACCATTTTTAGCCTGTTCTATGGCGATTTACCACCTGGGTGTAAGTTCTTTTAGCCCAGTAATGATTTTCACAGAGTAGAACTTTCCTGTAGTATATCAGTCTGATCCTGCCTATTATGGTCAGTCCAGCACCGAAACACCAGGCAATTCCTCCCTAAACAAGCAACACAGCAACCCAAGACGATCGTTTTGGCCTTCATTGGGCCTCATCAGTGAGGGGGTTGCTGTGTTCCTTGTTCAGAGAGTAATTGCCTGATATTTCGGTGCTGGACTAATATACTACAGGAAAGTTTTACTTTGTGAAAAGCATTACTGGGCTAAAAGGCTGCACCCAGGTGGCAAAACACCATAGAACAGGCTAACAATGGTATTGAGCTAGTTGTTCGTTCCTGTGAGTACACTTCTCTCTGTATGTATTTAGTCTACCTATTGGAAAAAGGGACAACCAGACATGGACTCCTTGCTCAGTGTGCTTAGAGGAATATGGCTATACCTCACTGACAAGGCCCAATGAAGGGCGAAACGATCCTCTGGGGTTGCTGTGTTCCTTGTTCAGAGAGGAATTGCCTGGAATTTCGGCGCTGGACTGACCGCAATAGGCGGGATCAGACTGATATATTACAGGAAAGTTCTACTCTGTGAAAATGGTCCAAAAAATAGAAAGTATCCCGTGAGCGGCAGTTGTGTGGACAAAAATGCCTTGTAGATCAGAGGAGAATGGGCAGACTGGTTGGAGATGATAGAAAGGCAACAGTAACTCAAATAACCACTCATTACAACCAAGGTATGTAGAATACCATCTCTGAATGCAAAACACATCAAGAGGCCCATTTATCAAGCTCCGAATGGATCTTGAGGGCCCGTGTTTCTGGTGAGTCTTCAGACTCACCAGAAACAGCAGTTATGAAGCAGTGGTCTAAAGTCTGCTGCTCCATAACTGTGTCCGCCTGCTCTGATGAGGCAAACAGAGATCGCCACAATTCAACCCAATCAAGTACGATCGGGTTGATTGACACCCCCCTCCTGGCATCCGATTGGCCACGAGTCTGCAGGGGGTTGCGTTGCACCAGCAGCTCACAAGAGCTGCTGGTGCAATGCTGAATACAGAGAGCGTATTGCTCTCCGCATTCAGCGATGTCTGTCGGGCCTGATCCGCACTGTCGCATCAGGTCCGACAGACATTTGATAAATAGGCCTCCAAATCTTGAAGCAGATGGGCTACAGCAGCAGAAGACCACAATGATTGCCACTCCTGTCAGCTAAGAACAGGAAACTGAAGCTACAATTTTCACAGGCTCACCAAAATTCAACTATAGAAGATTGGAAAAATGTTGCCTGGTCTGATGAATCTCAATTTCAGCTGCGACATTCAGATGGTAGGGTCAGAATTTGGCATGAACAACATGAAAGCATGGATCCATCCTGCCTTGTATCAACGGTTCAAACTGGTGGTGGTGGTGTAATGGTATGGGGATATTTTCATGGCACACTTTGGGCCCCTTAGTACCAATTGAGCATCATTTAAATGCCACTGCCTACCTGAGTATTGTTGCTGACCATGTCCAACCCTTTATGACTACAGTGTACCCATCTTCTGATGGCTACTTCCAGCAGGATAATGCACCATGTCACAAAGCTCAAATCATCTCAAACTGGTTTCTTGAACATGACAGTGAGTTTACTGTACTTTAATGGCCTCCACAGTCACCAGATCTCAATCCTATAGAGCACCTTTGGGATTTGGTGGAACGGGAGATTCAAATCATGGATGGGCAGCCGACAAATCATCAGCAACTGCGTGATACTATCATGTCAATATGGACCAAATTGTCTGAGGAACGCTTCCAACACCTTGTTGAATCTATGCCATGAAGAATTAAGGCAGTTCTGAAGGCAAAAGGGAGTCCAACCTGGTACTAGCAAGGTGTACCTTATAAAGTGGCCGGTGAGTGTGTATATATATATATATATATATATATATATATATATATATATATACAGTATCTCTCAAAAGTGAGTACACCCCTCACATTTTTGTAAATATTTTATTATATATTTTCATGTTACAACACTGAAGAAATTACACTTTGCTTCAATGTAAAGTAGTGATTGTACAGCCTGTATAAAAGTGTAAATTTGCTATCCCTATAACTCAAAACACAGCCATTAATGTCTAAACCGTTGGCAACAAAAGTGAGTACACCCCTAAGTGGAAATGTCCAAATTGGGCCCAATTAGCCATTTTCCCTCCCCAGTGTCATGTGACTCGTTAGTGTTACAAGGTCTCAGGTGTGAATGGGGAGCAGGTGGGGTAAATATGGTGTTATCGCTCTCACACTCTCTCATACTGGTCACTGGAAGTTCAACATGGCACCTCATGGCAAAGAGCTCTCTGAGGATCTGAATTGTTGCTCTACATTAAGATGGCCTAGGCTATAAGAAGATTGCCAAGACCCTGAAACAGAGCTGTAGCACGGTGGGCAAGACCATACAGCAGTTTCACAGGACAGGTTTCACTCAGAGCATGTCTCGCCATGGTCGACCAAAGAAGTTGAGTGCACGTTCTCAGCGTCATATCCAGAGGTTGTCTTTGGGAAATAGACGTATGAGTGCTGCAAGCATTGCTGCAGAGATTGGAGGGGTGGGGGCTTAGCCTGTCAGCGCTCAGTCCATACGCCGCACACTGCATCAAATTGGTCTGCATGGCTGTCGTCCCAGAAGGAAGCCACTTCTAAAGATGATGCACAAGAAAACAAGCAGACTAAGGACATGGATTACTGGACCCATGTCCTGTGGTCCGATGAGACCAAGATAAACTTATTTGGTTCAGATGCTGTCAAGCGTGTGTGGTGCCAACCAGGTGAGGAGTACAAAGACAAGTGTGTCTTGCCTACAGTCAAGTTGGTGGTGGGAGTGTCATGGTCTGGGCCTACATAAGTGCTGCCGGCACTGGGGAGCTACAGTTCATTGAGGGAACCATGAATGCCAACATGTACTGTGACATACTGAAGCAGAGCATGATCGCCTCCCTTTGGAGACTGGGCCACAGGGCAGTATTCCAACATGATAAGGACCCCAAACACACCTCCATGACGACCACTGCATTGCTAAAGAAGCTGAGGGTAAAGGTGATGGACTGGCCAAGCATGTCTCCAGACCTAAACCCTATTTAGCATATGTGGGGCATCCTCAACAGAAGGTGGGGGAGTGCTCCGTGATTTTGTCATGGAGGAGTGGAAGAGGACTCCAGTGGCAACCTGTGAAGCTCCAGTGAACTCCATGCCCAAGAGGGTTAAGGCAGTGCTGGAAAATAATGGTGGCCACACAAAATATTGACACTTTGGGCTCAATTTGGACATTTCCACTTAGGGATGTACTCACTTTTGTTGCCAACGGTTTACACATTAATGGCTGTGTGTTGAGTTATTTTGAGAGGACAGCAAATTTGCACTGTTATACAGGCTGTACACTCACTTTTATTTTGGGGGGTTGCTTGGGTGGTAGGTTTTACTGTTGGGGGGACTTTGTACTTTTTTGTATGTAAAATAGCTGTATAAAAGTCCCTTTTACGGGCTTTTGGTAGTTTATTGTAGGTTAGGGGGTGTTTTTATTTTGGTGGACTTTTTTATTTTTATAGGGTTATTAGATTAGGTGTAATTGTTTTTATTTTTGATAATTTAGTTTATTATTTTTGTAATCTTAGAGCTTTTTATTTTTCATAATTTTAGTGTTTATTATTTTTTGTAATGTTAGATATTTTAAAAATGTTCGTATTATTAGGTTTTTTTAAATTTGTAATTTAGGTTTTTTATTTTTTCATAGTGTTAGGCTTTTTTAAATTTGTTATTTAGGTTTTTTAATTGGTAGTTTTCTTTTATTTTATTAGAATAGTAATGTTAGTTTAATTTATAGTTTAATGTTATTTTTTTTATTTCACAGGTAAGTTTTTATTTGTTTAAAGATAGTTATATTGTAACTTTTAATTTAAAGTTAGGGGGTGTTAGGTTTAAATGTTAATAGGTTAATTTAGTGTTTTACAATGTGGGGGTCCGGTGGTTTAGGGGTTAATAGGTTTAGTTTATTTGTTGCAATGTTAGGGGCTGGCGGTTTAGGGGTTAATAGCTTTATTTTGTGTTTGCAATGTTGGGAAGCGGCAGATTAGGGGTTAATAGGTTTATATAGTGTTGGCGATGTGGGTGGACGGCGGTTTAGGGGCTATTAGGTTTACTTTAGTGTCAGCGATGTGGGTGGGCAGCAGATTATGGGTTAATAGGTTTATTTAATAGTCGCAATCAGATTAGGGGTTAATAGGTGGAATATAGTATTTGCGATGCGAGAGGGCGGGGGTTTATGGGTTAATAGGTAGTTTATGGGTGTTAGTGTACTTTGTAACATTTTAGTTATGAGTTTTGTGAAACATTTTTGTCTCTGATGGCGTAACGGGTCATGTCGATATAGGCTGTAACGCAAGCATTTCAGCCGGACCGTACAACCTGTAATACGGTGCTATGGAAAATCCTGCACTCAAACGTAATTTTTTTGAGTGCGGAATGGACATTGGGTCACAGGATAAAATGCTTGCGGTATAGCTATACTGCAGCGAATCGTAATATGCGTTACCGGCTATTCCAGAGCACTGGCCAATTTTTCAGCGGTAATAGCCATACCGCGCCATAACACAAAACTCGTAATTTTTATTGTAATTGGGTAATATCCACTATTGCGCCACACTACAAACCTCCTTTTTTGTTTACCATTTTTTACTCATATTGGGCTAGTATACATTAGGGAGTATATGTAGCCCAATAAGTAGCTACTGGCTGCATTTTTTGGATCTTATCTTTCATTAGAATTTTTTTTGTATAAATACAACACATTCTGTTTGTGAAGAACATTGAAATGTGAAATATTCATATTTCATGTCGGGTTAGTCACTTGAGAAATTGTGAAGTGTTGTTGTTTTTTTCAACTTTTGTGCTCCATTGAAGTCTTTGGGGGAATACGTTAACACAGTCAAAATATTACAAGTTTGTTTTTTGTGTGCGCTAATACATGAACAAGATCGCTTATTTGCGCTCCGTAATCTAGCCCTAAATGTTAGAAAATCTGATGTTTCAATGTTTCAGTTCTGTAGTATTTGTAATCCAGACAATTTAACTAACTATCGGCTAGATTACGAGTTTTGCGTTAGGCTGAAAAAGCAGCGTTAACAGGTCCTAATGCTGCTTTTTGACTACTGCTGCTATGACGAGTCATGCAGGTTTAGGGGCACCGCACACTTCTTTGGCCTTACCGCAAAATGACTTTGTAAAGTCTTTTTTCTATGGGACTTCCATAGCGCTGGTATTACGAGCCTGTCCTGGGAGGCCAAAAAGTGAGCGGTACACCCTCTACCTCCAAGATCCCTAACGCATTTTAAAGTCAGTAGTTAAGAGTTTTTTTTGTTTTTTTTTTATAATATTTTTTATTGAGGATTAATATAAACATATACATACATGAATTCTGACATGCAATATCCCAAACTTGCAAATAATATATTCCATAGCAATGGAGCTACATATGAGTAGATGTATGCATCTATAAACAATAGATTAGGATACCATTGACAGTGGGTTATCCAAAAGAAAGATAAACACATACACAAACCATGAAATATAATACAATGCCTCAGCTAATGTTTCTGAATAATTGCAATATGGTCCACTTAAAGCAAGAAGCTAACTAATGCTAATCCTCAGGTTTTCTACCTCCTATAGCCAAGTGGGGCCACTTTTGGGTCTCCATTACAACTATTAAGAAAGAAAAGAATATTGCGGGAGGATTATATTAATATCAGATCTCTTAAAGACCTGTTACAGACTATTGCAACATAGTAATCAATACTATGTCCTATGCTTCAAATACTAAACTCTCAATTTCACAATCTAGGCCCATGCATAAAAAGGGTATATTGGGTAAAGCCCAGAACAATCTGCTGAACATGTAAAAGGACAAAACATAGATTTGGAGGTTAATAAGAAACATTTAGACCTATAAGCTCCACCTATTAGTACGATGTGCTACCACCCATCTTGCTACTTAAGGTATAAAAAGTACAATATTAGATTCTCAAAATGGATGGATATATTACGATGTACAGGAGAACTATGTACCCCAAGGTCTCAAATGCAAAGAAATATAACTGGCTAGAAGCTGTTTAGTGGATATTCAATGGGTTAATTATGGGAGTATTAGCCAATATTCTCGGGTATGTAATATATAAAGTCCAAGATCAAGCTCTGCAAGCAAATATATATACCAAAAAACGTAAATGAGGGCAAAATGGGCAGCAATTTACCTAAAGAACAGATATATACATTAAGAAATCACAAAAATAGAGAGCATTATGTAAGCGGGTCACTCAAATGTTCCAATATAACATTGTCATAATATAAGACTCAACATACATTGCAAAATATTAACAGTATTGAATAAATGTCAGTATGAGAGTCCAGAGCTACCAAAAGTAGTATATAAGTCTCTAGAACAAGTTCAGACCATCTCTACTAGCAGTTAAAGTAGCTTCAACTAGCGCTGCTTGCAGCTGAATAAAAACCTAAAGTTCTCAGCCAACTCCTGATCGCACAAGGCCTGTGTCGGCATCCCACTGCTGAGGTTAAAATGATCTAATGACAGGTATATCCAAGTCATGAAGGGAGTCTAACTGCAAACCGCCAGCTCCTACCGTGGATACCTCCCAGACATATAGCACATAGAGGAACCTCTCAAGTTTCCACTCGCTCCCATCGCTCTGCTTAGATAGTGGTACAATGTAATCTCGGGTCCCTAGCAAGGCAAACAGCCTATCCTTGGGTTCCGCCATACACTGCAGAAATCTGATTGCATTGCCTGAACTTACAGGCGGACTCATGCTTAGGGATGCCATGCTATCAGTAAAGTACTGTGAGGCTGCTGCGTTATGAGTGAGGAGGGGTTGGGATATGATATTTTCAGGCTCCGGTAACGCTTCTTTAGCTTGTCGGTCATGAGGCCGTTGTGTAGTCTGCTCAGAGCCCTTCACATAGGCAGATGAGGTAACGAGCGATCGCACATCATTAACAAGCTGTTGAGTGAGTTGAGTGAACAAAATCTCAATAGATTGCTCCCATTGTATCATGGCATCCATTTTGCACCTTGAACACTTTGCTGTATTACTGATGATGTCTCAAAATCTTTAACAGTGACTTAACACCCAATAAAATCTTAGTGCAGGAAAACACTTTAAGTGGCCATAAATGTCGGTAGTTGTAGCTTTCCCTACGTTGGTTTGTATCAGTTCAAACGACTGGATGTGCTGAATAAGCAGGATACTGGGGGGGTAGATGAAGTTCCAAGCCGTAGTCAGGCCTCCACTGTGCACTACATCTAAATCAGGCTGCTGGGCTGAAAGCTAGTTGAAAGTAGTATAGATCAATTCTACAGATATTCTCTTTCAATAAACTCTGAAAAAAAAGCTTGATTCATGGAATATGGAGAGGTAAACAGCGATTTTATTGTCTTCCTTGATCAGCCAGAATTAAGAAGCAGCCATCTTAGCCGATGGTCAGACACGCCCCCTCAGTAGTTAAGAGTTTTATGGTACAATGCCGTAACATAAAACTCATAACTAAAGTGCTAAAAAGTACACTAACACCCATAAACTACCTATTAACCCCTAAACCGAGGCCCTCCCACATCGCAAACACTAAAATAAAATTTTTAACCCCTAATCTGCCGCTCCGGACATCGCTGCCACTATAATAAACATATTAACCCCTAAACCGCCGCACTCCCTCCTTGCAAACACTAGTTAAATATTATTAACCCCTAATCTAACCCTAACCCTAACACCCCCTAACTTAAATATAATTAAAATAAATCTAAATAAAACCTAAAATGAATAACTAAATAATTCCTATTTAAAACTAAATACTTACCTGTAAAATAAACCCTAAGCTAGCTACAATATAACTACTAGTTACATTGTAGCTAGCTTAGGGTTTATTTTTATTTTACATGCAAGTTTGTATTTATTTTAACTAGGTAGAATAGTTACTAAATAGTTATTAACTATTTAATAACTACCTAGCTAAAATAAATACAAAAGAACCTGTAAAATAAAACCTAACCTAAGTTACACTAACACCTAATACTACACTACCATTAAATAAATTAACTAAATTAAAAACAATTAAATAAATTAAATTAGCTAAATCACAAAAAAAACACACACTAAATTACAGAAAATAAAACACAAATTACAGATCTTTAAACTAATTACACCTAATTTAATATCCCTATCAAAATAAAAAAAAGCCCCCCCAAAATAAAAAAAAAAACCCTAGCCTAAACTAAACTATCAATAGCCCTTAAAAGGGCCTTTTGCGGGGCATTGCCCCAAAGAAATCAGCTCTTTTACCTGTAAAAAAAAATACAAATAACCCCCCCAACAGTAAAACCCACCACCCACACAACCAACCCCCCAAATAAAAAACTAACTAAAAAAACCTAAGCTCCCCATTGCCCTGAAAAGGGCATTTGGATGGGCATTGCTCTTAAAAGGAATCTAAGGGACGCCATCTTGGATGATGTCATTTAAAGGAACCGTCATTAAGTAAGAAGACTCCGGATGAAGAGGATGCTCCACGTCGGATGTCTTGAAGATGGAGCCGCTCCGCGTCGGATGGATGAAGATAGAAGATGTCGTCTGGAGGACCACTTCGGCCAGCTTGGATGAAGACTTCTCCCGGCTTCGTTGAGGACTTCAGCCCGGTTGGATGAAGACTTCTGTCACTTCCTTGAGGATGGATGTCCGGTCTTCAGAACAGTAAGTCGATCTTCAAGGGGATAGTGTTAGGTTTTTTAAGGGTGTATTGGGTGGGTTTTATTTTTAGGTTATGGCTTTTGGCCGCAAAAGAGCTAACTGCCCTTTTAAGGGCAATGGGGAGCTTAGGTTTTTTTAGTTAGGTTTTTATTTGGGGGGTTGGTTGTGTGGGTGGTGGGTTTTACTGTTGGGGGGTGTTTGTATTTTTTTTTTTACAGGTAAAAGAGCTGATTTCTTTGGGGCAATGCCCCTCAAAAGGCCCTTTTAAGGGCTATTGGTAGTTTAGTTTAGGCTAGGGTTTTTTTTATTTTGTGGGGGCTTTTTTTATTTTGATAGGGCTATTAGATTAGGTGTAATTAGTTTAAATATCTTGTAATTTGTTTATTATTTTCTGTAATTAAGTGGGGGTTTTTTGTACTTTAGCTAATTTAATTTATTTAATTGTATTTAATTTAGGTCATTTATTTAATTGTAGTGTAGTGTTAGGTGTTAGTGTAACTTAGGTTAGGTTTTATTTTACAGGTACATTTGTATTTATTTTAGCTAGGTAGTTATTACATGGTTAATAACTATTTAGTAACTAGTCTACCTAGTTAAAATAAATACAAACTTGCCTGTAAAATAAAAATAAACCCTAAGCTAGCTACAATGTAACTATTAGTTATATTGTAGCTAGCTTAAGGTTTATTTTACAGGTAAGTATTTAGTTTTAAATAGGAATTATTTAGGTAATAATATTAATTTTTATTTAGATTTATTGTAATTATATTTAAGTTAGGGGGTGTTAGGGTTAGGGTTAGACTTAGGTTTAGGGGTTAATATATTTAGTATAGTGGCAGCGACGTTGGGGCAGCAGATTAGGGGTTAATAAATGTAGGTAGGTAGCAGCGATGTTAGGGATGGCAGATTAGGGGTTAATAATATTTAACTAATGTTTGCGAGGCGGGAGTGCGGAGGTTTAGGGGTTAATATGTTTATTATAGTGGTGGCGATGTCCGGAGCGGTAGATTAGGGGTTAATAAGTATAATGTAGGTGGCGACGATGCGGGGGCAGCAGATTAGGGGTTAATAAGTGTAAGATTAGGGGTGTTTAGACTCGGGGTTCATGTTAGGGTGTTAGGTGTAAACATAAAATGTGTTTCCCCATAGGAATCAATGGGGCTGCGTTAATGAGTTTTACGCTGCTTTTTTGCAGGTGTTAGACTTTTTCTAAGCCGGCTCTCCCCGTTGATTCCTATAGCTTAAGCAGCGCTGGTATTGAAGTGCGGTAAGGAGCACAATTTTGCTCAACGCTCACTTCTTGCCTTTTAACGCCGGGTTTGTAAAAACCCGTAATACCAGCGCTGTAGGTAAGTGAGCGGTGAGAGGAAACTGCTCTTTAGCACCGCATAGCCTCTAACATAAAACTCGTAATCTGGCCGTAATTTTCTAATAGATTGGATGGCACAGAAAATAAAAGCCTAGATATTATATGGCAAACCCTAACAATTTGAAATGGGGGTATGCTTTCAAGTGTTTGTTACATAAGTTAACCACACTGTGAGGAACTCTTTATTTTTTATTACATGCAAGAAGAAAGCAAAAAACTAAGCACAAATTAAGACAGATTTGCTCTAGTTTTTTAGCAAGCAAACGCAAAAGGCTAGTTATCAGACATATTGTATAATATAGTTTTGTGTTTAGTGGACTGTCTTTGCATTAATTTGAAACGTAAATATGTATTTTGTTCAGTGGCGGCTGGTGAATTTTTAGGATGGGGGTGCACAAGACCCTGCCCCTTTTAGAAAGTCACGCCCCTTTGAAAAAACACGCCCCTTTTTAAAAACCACGCCCCTTTTGACAAGCCACACTCATTTTTAAAAGCCACACCCCTTTGCAAAAGTCACGCCCATGAAATGGCCCCACCCATTTGAACCAGCAGTGTTTTTGGTCATCGTCTTCTTGAAATATCCAGCCCCGGCCTGGGGGTAACTTCAACTGAAGTTTGTGACTGATTCCTCAACATTATTCTCAAGTATCTGCTGATATTGAGTGGAATCCCTGAGACCCTCAACAATATTCCCAGTAGTACAGGTCTTTGGAGGTGGTCTGTAGGCTGTTTTTGACCGTTCTTATCATCCTTTGCCTATCCTATATTTTACTTGGCCTGCCACTTCTGGCCTTAACAAGAACTGTGCCTGTGGTCTTCCATATCCTCACCATGCTGACTATGTTCCTCACAGTGGACACTGACATCTTAAATCTATGCAATAGCTTTTTGTAGCCTTCCTCTAAACCATGATGTTGAACAATCTTTGTTTTTAGGTAATTTGAGAGTTGTTTTGTGGCCCCCATGTTGCCACTCTTCAGAGGAGAGTCATAGAGAACAACTTGCAATTGGCCACCTGAAAACCTTTTCTCATGATTGGATACACCTGTCTATGAAGTTTAAGGCTTAATGGGCTCACCAAACCAATTTTTTCTTCCAATTAATCAGTGCTAGGTAGTTACAGGTATTCAAAGCAACAAAATAACAAGGGTGCACAAATGTATGCACCTGTCTAATTTTGTTTTGATGCATATTGCACATTTTCTGTTAATCCAATAAACCTAATTTCACTACTGAATTTTTACTGTGTCCTTCATTTATTTGATAGATCAAAATGAAATTACTGATCCAAACAGCCAATTATTTATAACTGAAAATCATGGAAATTGTCAGAGGTGCCTAAACTTTTGCATACAACTGTATATGATTTCATGCACTCAAACTGTATTAAAGTAATGTACTCAGATATGAAATATATTTTTATGAAATGTAACATCAATTATATATAAATACTATGCTCCAATACAGCTCACAGGCACGATATCTATAAAATATACAAAGGGACCATTTGTTAAAGTTTAAGCTTCAAAAGATTTTTTACTTCATCGCTTAATGAGATTAGATCTCTACAAACAAGATAACCATGTTACCTCTCTGGGGTGACAGAGAAACAATTCTGTACTTTAGTTCAGATATGCTCAATCTTCAGGAAAGTAAGTAATTATCCCTTGTATGATATACAAATGATGAGACTAACAATACTTTTGAAGGTGTGAATCCACATATACGTCTGGAAAGGTTTTCTAGGTCAGAATCGATGCAAGCATATAGAAGACAAAATTTCATATGAAATGACTTGTACCTAATTTTCATATAGTTTTATATACTCCTATACTTTATTAAGCAATGACTTCAAATATGGAATATATTTATATTAAAGTGGGATAATAAGGAAATATAAATATCGTTACAATAAATTAATCACTACAGAATTCTAATTAAATGCAATGTAATATCAGAATATGAAATGATTAATCAATTGATTTCAAATAGTTATTAGTATAGCTGATTATTATTATCATACTAAGTATTAAATTACAATCCTTTTAAGTCTCCCAATATGTAATGAATCATCGCGTTCATCATGTCCTCGAAGTGAAAGCTCAAATGCGCCGGAAAATAGAATACAATTCATAATTTTGGAAAGAACATAACGATTTGTGGTTACTTGATCATTGTGTTTTTTAACATTCAAACAATATGCACTGACAAGTTGTTGGCGAATATCAATCCTTCATAGCAAATTAAACTCTAATGGGGAGTATAAATGTGATTGGTAGCAATTATTTATATTTTTGGAGTTAAATGTGATAAATCGGCGACACCATAACTCACCCAACTTGAATCACCACTTTGTTTTTCAAACAGGAGACAATAAAAACAAGATCCTGTTTGCAAAATGACTATTAAGTTAATCTCTTAAGATATTATCAGTAGTAAGTATATATATATATATATATATATATATATATATATATATATATATATATATATATATATTTATATATATATTTATAATATTTAATATTATGACCATGTCTAATATTTACATTAATATACAAGAATCCATACTCTTCAGTATACTCATGTCTAGTCTTAAAATATACATGCTCAGTTAAATTATATAATAACATATATATTAACCAAATTATTAATCAAAGCTGCGAAATAATAAGTATCTTGAATGTACATTTATGAAAATATATATATTCCTGGATTTAAAGAACCTTCCACTTTATAGAGAAATAAAACCACATCTCAATTATTGTTGCCCTAGCCCCCAGTGTTCGATATTAGGCAATGCAGCCAAAGGCCGTGGCAACATTTATATAAATACACCAACATTTTACTTTCTACAAAAGAAGATTATTTCTATTACACTAGTGCTTAATAATTAACTTCAACGGTAAAGATTAAAACAGAATGTTGATAACTCAAGTACAATTTTTGTAAATTAAGTCAATCCGCCTGTCTTTTTTTGAGGCAAATAAATCAATAACATTTTCGGTGAATGTAGGCATGTCATTGATCAATTGTTTTTCAATTGTGAGCATGGCTAGAGCAGTCAGTCTTTCCTCAGTCATGGTGCTCCTTAGAAATGTCTTAACTCGTTTTAAAGTTGAGAAACATCTCTCAGCCTCAGCAGTTGTCACGGGAATAGTCGAAATAATTTGCAACAGTTTGTAGGTCTCCGAGAAAGTACTGTCCAAGTTATTTTCTATTACAAACTGTAGAAGACTGATGGCACCATTCATATTTCGGAAATCTGGTCTTCTGTAAATTACTCCTAGTTCAGTTTTCAGGCGATCTTTCTGTAATGTGTGATAAACCGCTGATGTTTGTTCAAGAAGCTGATTTGGAAAAATTTTCTCGTAATCCGCAAATTTTTCCGCTTGGAGGAGAGAAACAGCCGAGTAGTGAGTTATAAAAGAAAATCTATCTTTTACTTGATTTGTGATAACATCGCATATCTCTTTAGCTGCCACAGTCTGAGCAATGTGAATATTTTCTCTCTTCCTTTTCCTAGATGTTTCCTCTGTTTCTGATATCGTCATGGTCACTGTGTCCATTCTATTCCTTTCGTTTTCCATTGTCTGCTGGAAAGTGTTAATATGTTTTCGAATAAGTGCCGCATCTGTTTGTGTTTTCTGAAGTTGGTTGTATAACACATCTACATGTGGCATAATATTGTGAAAAACTGTAAGCCAAAACACGAATACAGAGTCTTGTAACATACGCCGAATAGCCCCTGCTTGATTTATAGCTATTTCTTTTTTCGATGTTGACTCTATTTTTTCCATGCATTCAATTAACTGTTCCTTGTTTTCAAAAACTGTATTGACGGTTCGACTCTTGAAATTCCACCTGGTGGCTGAACCATGAGGTATCCTTCTTCTAACAGTTTCATCTAGAATAGCTATCCTTTGTGGCGAGTTACTAAAAAAGTTAGTAATGTCACTTAGATTTGAAAAAAATACTCGAACTTGTTGATTTTGACTGCTTGCTTGGCTGACAATTAAATTGAGCTGATGTGCATAGCAATGCACAAAATGTGCATTCTTGTAGGTACGTTTAATTATAGCCTGAACACCTGCATGCTGACCACTCATCACGCTTGCACCGTCGTAACTCTGCGATATCAGTTTCTCTGGGTTGTCTATAACTTTTTCCAAAGTAGCTTGAATACACGTAGCTAAAGATTCTGCATCATGTCCAGCTGGATTAGTGAATTCCCAGAATCTCTCAACCGGTTGTCCATTACCTATAATGTATCTAAAAACAACAACCAATTGGAAGGCAGATGAAACATCAGTAGTTTCATCTGCTATCACTGCTACAAAACTTGCATTTGAGATTTCCTTCTTTATTTGGTTCTGTCAAACAGTTAGCATACAGTCTAATAAATCGTTTTGAATTTCTTTTGACGTTCCTTTAAAAACAGTGGCACTAGCGAGATGTTCTTTTAGAGATGCATCAAGCTCTGCTGAGAAGTTTATAAGACCTCTGAAAATGCCTGGATTTAATGAATCATCGCGTTCATCATGTCCTCGAAGGGCAAGCTCAAATGCGCCGCAAAATAAAATACAGTTAATTATTTTGGAAAGAACATAGCGATTTTTGGTTACTTGCTCATTATGGCCTAGATTTAGAGTTCGGCGGTAGCCGTCAAAACCAGCGTTAGAGGCTCCTAACGCTGATTTTGGCCGCCCGCTGGTATTTGGAGTCAGTGATTAAAGGGTCTAACGCTCACTTTTCAGCCGCGACTTTTCCATACCGCAGATCCCCCTACGCCATTTGCGTAGCCTATCTTTTCAATGGGATCTTTCTAACGCTGGTATTTAGAGTCGTTTCTGCAGTGAGCGTTAGAGCTCTAACGACAAGATTCCAGCCGCCTGAAAATAGCAGGAGTTAAGAGCTTTCTGGCTAACGCCGGTTTATAAAGCTCTTAACTACTGTACCCTAAAGTACACTAACACCCATAAACTACCTATGTACCCCTAAACCGAGGTCCCCCCACATCGCCGCCACTCGATTAAAATTTTTAACCCCTAATCTGCCGACCGCCACCTACGTTATACTTATGTACCCCTAATCTGCTGCCCCTAACACCGCCGACCCCTGTATTATATCTATTAACCCCTAACTTGCCCCCCACAACGTCGCCGCAAGCTACTTAAAATAATTAACCCCTAATCTTCCGACCGCAAATCGCCGCCACCTACGTTATCCCTATGTACCCCTAATCTGCTACCCCTAACATCGCCGACCCCTATGTTATATTTATTAACCCCTAATCTGCCCCCCACAACGTCGCCGACACCTACCTACACTTATTAACCCCTAATCTGCCGAGCGGACCTGAGCGCTACTATAATAAAGTTATTAACCCCTAATCCGCCTCACTAACCCTATCATAAATAGTATTAACCCCTAATCTGCCCTCCCTAACATCGCCGACACCTACCTTCAATTATTAACCCCTAATCTGCCGACCGGAGCTCACCGCTATTCTAATAAATGTATTAACCCCTAAAGCTAAGTCTAACCCTAACACTAACACCCCCCTAAGTTAAATATAATTTTTATCTAACGAAATAAATTAACTCTTATTAAATAAATAATTCCTATTTAAAGCTAAATACTTACCTGTAAAATACATCCTAATATAGCTACAATATAAATTATAATTATATTATAGCTATTTTAGGATTAATATTTATTTTACAGGCAACTTTGTAATTATTTTAACCAGGTACAATAGCTATTAAATAGTTAAGAACTATTTAATAGTTACCTAGTTAAAATAATTACAAATTTACCTGTAAAATAAATCCTAACCTAAGATATAATTAAACCTAACACTACCCTATCAATAAAATAATTAAATAAACTACCTACAATTACCTACAATTAACCTAACACTACACTATCAATAAATTAATTAAACACAATTGCTACAAATAAATAACATTAAATAAACTATCTAAAGTACAAAAAATAAAAAAGAACTAAGTTACAGAAAATAATAAAATATTTACAAACATAAGAAAAATATTACAACAATTTTAAACTAATTACACCTACTCTAAGCCCCCTAATAAAATAACAAAGCCCCCCAAAATAAAAAATTCCCTACCCTATTCTAAAATACAAATATTACAAGCTCTTTTACCTTACCAGCCCTGAACAGGGCCCTTTGCGGGGCATGCCCCAAGAATTTCAGCTCTTTTGCCTGTAAAAAAAAACATACAATACCCCCCCCCCAACATTACAACCCACCACCCACATACCCCTAATCTAACCCAAACCCCCCTTAAATAAACCTAACACTACCCCCCTGATGATCTTCCTACCTTGTCTTCACCATGCCAGGTTCACCGATCCGTCCTGGCTCCAAGATCTTCATCCAACCCAAGCGGGGGCTAGACATCCACTGAAGAAGTCCAGAAGAGGGTCCAAAGTCTTCCTCCTATCCGGCAAGAAGAGGACATCCGGACCGGCAAACATCTTCTCCAAGCGGCATCTTCTATCTTCTTCCATCCGATGACGACCGGCTCCATCTTGAAGACCTCCAGCGCGGATCCATCCTCTTCTTCCGACGACTAGACGACGAATGACGGTTCCTTTAAGGGACGTCATCCAAGATGGCGTCCCTCGAATTCCGATTGGCTGATAGGATTCTATCAGCCAATCGGAATTAAGGTAGGAATTTTCTGATTGGCTGATGGAATCAGCCAATCAGAATATAGTTCAATCCGATTGGCTGATCCAATCAGCCAATCAGATTGAGCTCGCATTCTATTGGCTGATCGGAACAGCCAATAGAATGCGAGCTCAATCTGATTGGCTGATTGGATCAGCCAATCGGATTGA
This sequence comes from Bombina bombina, assembly GCF_027579735.1. NCBI lineage: Eukaryota > Metazoa > Chordata > Amphibia > Anura > Bombinatoridae > Bombina > Bombina bombina. The sequence continues at coordinate 588,388,570 of NC_069503.1, read as the reverse complement.
ACTATATTCTGATTGGCTGATTCCATCAGCCAATCAGAAAATTCCTACCTTAATTCCGATTGGCTGATAGAATCCTATCAGCCAATCGGAATTCGAGGGACGCCATCTTGGATGACGTCCCTTAAAGGAACCGTCATTCGTCGTCTAGTCGTCGGAAGAAGAGGATGGATCCGCGCTGGAGGTCTTCAAGATGGAGCCGGTCGTCATCGGATGGAAGAAGATAGAAGATGCCGCTTGGAGAAGATGTTTGCCGGTCCGGATGTCCTCTTCTTGCCGGATAGGAGGAAGACTTTGGACCCTCTTCTGGACTTCTTCAGTGGATGTCTAGCCCCCGCTTGGGTTGGATGAAGATCTTGGAGCCAGGACGGATCGGTGAACCTGGCATGGTGAAGACAAGGTAGGAAGATCATCAGGGGGGTAGTGTTAGGTTTATTTAAGGGGGGTTTGGGTTAGATTAGGGGTATGTGGGTGGTGGGTTGTAATGTTGGGGGGGGGGTATTGTATGTTTTTTTTTACAGGCAAAAGAGCTGAAATTCTTGGGGCATGCCCCGCAAAGGGCCCTGTTCAGGGCTGGTAAGGTAAAAGAGCTTGTAATATTTGTATTTTAGAATAGGGTAGGGAATTTTTTATTTTGGGGGGCTTTGTTATTTTATTAGGGGGCTTAGAGTAGGTGTAATTAGTTTAAAATTGTTGTAATATTTTTCTTATGTTTGTAAATATTTTATTATTTTCTGTAACTTAGTTCTTTTTTATTTTTTGTACTTTAGATAGTTTATTTAATGTTATTTATTTGTAGCAATTGTGTTTAATTAATTTATTGATAGTGTAGTGTTAGGTTAATTGTAGGTAATTGTAGGTAGTTTATTTAATTATTTTATTGATAGGGTAGTGTTAGGTTTAATTATATCTTAGGTTAGGATTTATTTTACAGGTAAATTTGTAATTATTTTAACTAGGTAACTATTAAATAGTTCTTAACTATTTAATAGCTATTGTACCTGGTTAAAATAATTACAAAGTTGCCTGTAAAATAAATATTAATCCTAAAATAGGTATAATATAATTATAATTTATATTGTAGCTATATTAGGATTTATTTTACAGGTAAGTATTTAGCTTTAAATAGGAATTATTTATTTAATAAGAGTTAATTTATTTCGTTAGATAAAAATTATATTTAACTTAGGGGGGTGTTAGTGTTAGGGTTAGACTTAGCTTTAGGGGTTAATACATTTATTAGAATAGCGGTGAGCTCCGGTCGGCAGATTAGGGGTTAATAATTGAAGGTAGGTGTCGGCGATGTTAGGGAGGGCAGATTAGGGGTTAATACTATTTATGATAGGGTTAGTGAGGCGGATTAGGGGTTAATAACTTTATTATAGTAGCGCTCAGGTCCGCTCGGCAGATTAGGGGTTAATAAGTGTAGGTAGGTGTCGGCGACGTTGTGGGGGGCAGATTAGGGGTTAATAAATATAACATAGGGGTCGGCGATGTTAGGGCAGCAGATTAGGGGTACATAGGGATAACGTAGGTGGCGGCGGTTTACGGAGCGGCAGATTAGGGGTTAAAAGTGTAATGCAGGGGTCAGCGATAGCGGGGGCGGCAGATTAGGGGTTAATAAGTGTAAGGTTAGGGGTGTTTAGACTCGGGGTACATGTTAGGGTGTTAGGTGCAGACTTAGGAGGTGTTTCCCCATAGGAAACAATGGGGCTGCGTTAGGAGCTGAACGCTGCTTTTTTGCAGGTGTTAGGTTTTTTTTCAGCTCAAACAGCCCCATTGTTTCCTATGGGAGAATCGTGCACGAGCACGTTTTTGATGCCGGCCGCGTCCGTAAGCAACTCTGGTATCGAGAGTTGCATTTGCGGTAAAAATGCTCTACGCTCCTTTTTTGGAGCCTAACGCAGCATTTGTTTAAACTCTCGATACCAGAGTTAAATTTATGGTGCGGCCAGAAAAAAACCCGCGGAGCGTTAACAGCCCTTTTACCGCCGAACTCTAAATCTAGGCCTATGTCTTTTAATATTCAAACGATATGCACTGTCAAGTTGTTGCCGAATATCAACCCTTCCTAGCAAATTAAACTCTAATGTGGAGTTTAAATGTGATTGGGAGCAATTATGTTTATTGGTTTTTTGACTTAAATGTGATAAATCGGCGACCCCATAACTTACCCAGCTTGATTCCCCACTTTGTTTTGCAAACAGGAGACAATAAAAACAAAAGAGCCTGTTAGATAATTCACAACCACAAATCCATGGATATTTATCATATACCTCGGGTTTGAATTCTCTTTTGTAATCTCTAGTTTTACATTTTGTCACCTGGGTAAGGCTAAGCATGGGTGTTGGCCTGAGCATTTTAATTTCCATTTTTCTTTCAATGGGCAACGTTGAAAAATGTAATTGCTTTAGCTCAGACACACTAATTTTACTAAGTGCCATCTTAACTGATAGTTTACACACAAAGAACAGTCCTTTGCTCTTATCTAATATATAACTTGTAGGTAGGTAGCTCTGCAGCTGTTAGAAAATATACAACTCAACTTGAAGTAATAGTTTAATATTTTTGCGTTTGTTATGTAATATATAACTTGTAGGTAGCAGGTAGGTAGCTCTGCAGCTGTTAGAAAATATACAACTCAACTTGAAGTAATAGTTTAAAAGTTTGGCGGTTGTTATCTAATATATAACTTGTAGGTAGGTAGCTCTGCAGCTGTTAGAAAATATACAACTCAACTTGAAGTAATAGTTTAATATTTTGGCGGTTGTTATGTAATATATAACTTGTAGGTAGCAGGTAGGTAGCTCTGCAGCTGTTAGAAAATATACAACTCAACTTGAAGTAATAGTGTAATAGTTTGCCGGTTGTTATCTAATATATAACTTGTAGGTAGGTAGCTCTGCAGCTGTTAGAAAATATACAACTCAACTTGAAGTAATAGTTTAATATTTTGGCGGTTGTTATGTAATATATAACTTGTAGGTAGCAGGTAGGTAGCTCTGCAGCTGCTAGAAAATATACAACTCAACTTGAAGTAATAGTTTAATATTTTGGCAGTTGTTATGTAATAAATAACTTGTAGGTAGCAGGTAGTTAGCTCTGCAGCTGTTAGAAAATATACAACTCAACTTGAAGTAATAGTTTAATATTTTGGCGGTTGTTATGTAATATATAACTTTTAGGTAGCAGGTAGTTAGCTCTGCAGCTGTTAGAAAATATACAACTCAACTTGAAGTTATAGTTTAATATTTTGGCGGTTGTTATAATATATACCTTGTAGGTAGCAGGTAGGTAGCTCTGCAGCTGTTAGAAAATATACAACTCAACTTGAAGTAATAGTTTAAAAGTTTGGCGGATGTTATCTAATATATAACTTGTAGGTAGGTAGCTCTGCAGCTGTTAGAAAATATACAACTCAACTTGAAGTAATAGTTTAATAGTTTGGCGGTTGTTATCTAATATATAACTTATAGGTAGGTAGCTCTGCAGCTGTTAGAAAATATACAACTCAACTTGAAGTAATAGTTTAATAGTTTGGCGGTTGTTATGTAATATATAACTTGTAGGTAGCAGGTAGGTAGCTCTGCAGCTGTTAGAAAATATACAACTCAACTTGAAGTAATAGTTTAATATTTTGGCAGTTGTTATGTAATATATAACTTGTAGGTAGTAAGTAGTTAGCTCTGCAGCTGTTAGAAAATATACAACTCAACTTGAAGTAATAGTTTAATAGTTTAGCGGTTGTTATCTAATATATAACTTATAAGTAGGTAGCTCTGCAGCTGTTAGAAAATATACAACTCAACTTGAAGTAATAGTTTAATAGTTTGGCGGTTGTTATGTAATATATAACTTGTAGGTAGCAGGTAGGTAGCTCTGCAGCTGTTAGAAAATATACAACTCAACTTGAAGTAATAGTTTAATATTTTGGCAGTTGTTATGTAATATATAACTTGTAGGTAGCAAGTAGTTAGCTCTGCAGCTGTTAGAAAATATACAACTCAACTTGAAGTAATAGTTTAATAGTTTGGCGGTTGTTATCTAATATATAACTTATAGGTAGGTAGCTCTGCAGCTGTTAGAAAATATACAACTCAACTTGAAGTAATAGTTTAATAGTTTGGCGGTTGTTATGTAATATATAACTTGTAGGTAGCAGGTAGGTAGCTCTGCAGCTGTTAGAAAATATACAACTCAACTTGAAGTAATAGTTTAATATTTTGGCAGTTGTTATGTAATAAATAACTTGTAAGTAGCAGGTAGTTAGCTCTGCAGCTGTTAGAAAATATACAACTCAACTTGAAGTAATAGTTTAATATTTTGGCGGTTGTTATAATATATACCTTGTAGGTAGCAGGTAGGTAGCTCTGCAGCTGTTAGAAAATATACAACTCAACTTGAAGTAATAGTTTAATATTTTGGCGGTTGTTATGTAATATATAACTTGTAGGTAGCAAGTAGTTAGCTCTGCAGCTGTTAGAAAATATACAACTCAACTTGAAGTAATAGTTTAATAGTTTGGTGGTTGTTATCTAATATATAACTTATAGGTAGGTAGCTCTGCAGCTGTTAGAAAATATACAACTCAACTTGAAGTAATAGTTTAATAGTTTGGCGGTTGTTATGTAATATATAACTTGTAGGTAGCAGGTAGGTAGCTCTGCAGCTGTTAGAAAATATACAACTCAACTTGAAGTAATAGTTTAATATTTTGGCGGTTGTTATGTAATATATAACTTGTAGGTAGCAGGTAGTTAGCTCTGCAGCTGTTAGAAAATATACAACTCAACTTGAAGTAATAGTTTAATATTTTGGAGGTTTTTATCTAATATATAACTTGTAGGTAGGTAGCTCTGCAGCTGTTAGAAAATATACAACTCAACTTGAAGTAATAGTTTAATAGTTTGGCGGTTGTTATGTAATATATAACTTGTAGGTAGCAGGTAGGTAGCTCTGCAGCTGTTAGAAAATATACAACTCAACTTGAAGTAATAGTTTAATATTTTGGCAGTTGTTATGTAATAAATAACTTGTAAGTAGCAGGTAGTTAGCTCTGCAGCTGTTAGAAAATATACAACTCAACTTGAAGTAATAGTTTAATATTTTGGCGGTTGTTATAATATATACCTTGTAGGTAGCAGGTAGGTAGCTCTGCAGCTGTTAGAAAATATACAACTCAACTTGAAGTAATAGTTTAATATTTTGGCGGTTGTTATGTAATATATAACTTGTAGGTAGCAAGTAGTTAGCTCTGCAGCTGTTAGAAAATATACAACTCAACTTGAAGTAATAGTTTAATAGTTTGGTGGTTGTTATCTAATATATAACTTATAGGTAGGTAGCTCTGCAGCTGTTAGAAAATATACAACTCAACTTGAAGTAATAGTTTAATAGTTTGGCGGTTGTTATGTAATATATAACTTGTAGGTAGCAGGTAGGTAGCTCTGCAGCTGTTAGAAAATATACAACTCAACTTGAAGTAATAGTTTAATATTTTGGCGGTTGTTATGTAATATATAACTTGTAGGTAGCAGGTAGTTAGCTCTGCAGCTGTTAGAAAATATACAACTCAACTTGAAGTAATAGTTTAATATTTTGGAGGTTTTTATCTAATATATAACTTGTAGGTAGGTAGCTCTGCAGCTGTTAGAAAATATACAACTCAACTTGAAGTAATAGTTTAATAGTTTGGCGGTTGTTATCTAATATATAACTTGTAGGTAGGTAGCTCTGCTGCTCTGCAGCTATTAGAAAATATCAACTAGAAGTTGAACTAAATTGTTACAGAACTCCCTAAAAGTCCAGTATACTCCTAAACTTGCTAAACTCAGGCTCAGACTGTGTCTGTTGTTTAAATTACAAGTAGAAAAATATATTTATTTATTTTTTTAACACTAGTTCAAGTTCAAGACTCAACTCAAGTTACTCTATATAAAAAGCAATCTCAGACTCAGACTGTATCTGTTGTTTAAATTACAAGTAGAAAAATAAAAATGATTTTTTTTAAAACACTAGTTCAAGTTCAAGACTCAACTCAAGTTACTCTATATAAAAAGCAATCTTAGACTCTGACTGTATCTGTTGTTTAAATTACAAGTTGAAAAATAAAAATGTTTTTTTTTTTAACACTAGTTCAAGTTCAAGACTCAACTCAGTCTCAAGTTACTCTATATAAAAAGCAATCTCAGACTCAGACTGTATCTGTTGTTTAAATTACAAGTAGAAAAATAAATATGTTTTTTTTTAAACACTAGTTCAAGTTCAAGACTCAACTCAAGTTACTCTATTTAAAAAGCAATCTCAGACTCAGACTGTATCTGTTGTTTAAATTAATTTACAAGTAGAAAAATAAATATGTTTTTTTTTTAACACTAATTCAAGTTCAACTTAGACTCAACTCAAGTTACTCTATCTAAAAAGCAATCTCAGACTCAGACTGTATCTGTTGTTTAAATTACAAGTTGAAAAAAAAAGTTTTTTGTTTTTTTTAAACACTAGTAGTTCAAGACACAACTCACTGTTACTCTATATAAAAACTGCAGGCCTGCAGCAAAAATCATTAAAATATCTGCCCACAAACTTACTGAACTAATATAATATATTACTAGTATAAATTAACTATCTTCAAGTTCTATATAGAATAGAATACTAGAAATTCAGAATACTACTAGACTAGTGACTGACTGTGAATCTAGTAGCAGTTCTAAACTAATTTGCTAAGCTAAGCTAGCCTAAGCCTAATGTAATGAATAATTATAATGGCTAACTTTAAGTTCTAACTATAGTCTATCTGTCTATTAGCCTCCTGGCTATTTGCACACTGACAGCAGCAGCAAAAGCAAATATTGACTGTTGTTGATGTTGATGGCTGCCAGCAGGCAGCAAAAAATAAATCGTTTTGTTAATTTTAAACAATTTTTGCACAGTGAGACAGAGCTCTATGCAAAACACTCCTCTCAGCTCAACGGCTATCTCCACAAAGATTTTCGCGCCGTTGAGCCGGGAGGAGCCTCGTGGGGGCCATCACGTGTGAGCCAGAGCCTATCACAGAGAGTCAAAGTCCGGATCAGTAGGCTGGGGGAGGAGACAGAGCACAGGCTGAAACGACCGCACAGTTCAGCCTCTATAGGCATGACGGCTGGGGAGGAGCTACGCCTGCACAGTGAATACATTGCGATCACTGTGCAGGCATATAGAGCTCCTTACCGCACGTGCGAGTGGGGGGTGGGGACTGGAGCCTCAGCCTGCCCTTACTGTCTGTCAATCAGCATCAGTCAGCCTCAGGGCTCAGGCAGTGCGACGAGCGCCGCGGTGTGGTGTGTGGTGTGACGTCACGGACGTCAGCACACACTGAGTAGTCCACCCGGTCCTAGCTCCTGCCTCCTGCCTGAGCCTGATGATAATAAAAGTTGTGTCTGTCTGTTCTGTTTACTGAACTGACTCTGAGTGGGTCTGAGTGATGATTTAGATAGGGTAGGGCAGGCTATACTATAGCTAAGTGCCAGTAAAGCAGCAGCAGTAATAAATATAATATTAAATAATATAAATAAAAAATAAAATTAAAATTTTTCATAATTTTTTTTTCTCATTTTTTTTTTCCCTGCTCATTTCCCCCCCCCCTCCTCTGCCCCCTGGGGGTTCACGTGCGACAGTGCACATATGGAGGAGCCTCCACTGATTTTGTTCTTAAAATGTGGTACAAGCCAGCATGCATTCCAGTCAGTAACATGGTTGTGGGTTTCTTTGCTTCAAAATCCACTTATGGTTAGTTTGTGTAACAATAATACTTGCTGTTCCTAATGCTTTTTTCTCCTTAGATGGGAGATGATTATTACACCTCACAGAATTGCAACATATTTATGCAATTCTCCTGTTAATAATGCTATAAATAATAATTACATTCCAAAAGGACCCCCCTCCATGAGGTAACATTTTCATGGGAAATCTGTTCCATTTCTGTTTCTTTTCTTTCATTCTAAGTGCTTTGTATACAATCAACCCTGTATAGTTTTGTTTGTTCTGCTGATTTAAATGGTCTGAAGTACTCATGGATCCATTTCATACTTTTTCCCTCTAATTTTACATACACAGAATTGTGCGCAGGGCCATTAGCATCTAAAGTTATAGTTAAGCTTTATATAGTTTACAGGCCCATTAAACAGTAATAATTTGCAACTCTTCTCTAAAATTACAGAGTGGGGAACAATAAAGGTTCTCAAGATTAAAATGTAAAGAGTAATTATGAAAAGCAAATGGAGCAAATGTTATAAGTGCATCATTGGGTGGAATAATGTTTGAAAGGAAGAACACAAAGTAGAAATAGGAAACAAGGTAAACACATTATCCTAATATATTTTGTCATTTTTTTTAAATCGAGATGTTGGTAAAGCTAAGTGCAGCTGCAGCCTTCAGGTCCTACCTTGAGGGAGGAACGGAGGGAGGCAGTCACATTACAGTTATCTTTTCCTCTGCATCCAGCACTATGGGTCCAGAATACCAGGTTGACAGTCAATGTCAAACAAGTGAACTGCTGGTGCCGCACCGGGAATGAACTGCAGCTGCAGGTCTTTCCTTGAGGAAGGGCTCCGCGGACTAGTCACACATTTTCTTGATGTGAGTCAGTGCCGTGCTTACCAACCATCCCAAGGTTTTCCCCTATGGTTGCCCAATCTGTGCCAGATGGCTAGTGCTAGTTAAGTCACCTGCAGCTCCCAACAGAGACTCGAAAAGTGCTGCCCCCAAAGCTGCCAAAATATGCCCCTGGCAGATATAATGCATGAGTACTTACAGAAAATACGACTGATCATGAATCATCTATGGGCCTCATATAAGAATGGGGTAGATCATCATTGAGAGCCACCACTCAGAGGACACTTAAAAACATATAAAAGTATCATATTCAGAGCACTGAAATAGATCATACCCTTGTTTCTCAACCCTGTACACCCGCTGCCAGGATGTATCATTACACACTTACTTGAGGGTGTAATGCCGCCCCCTTCTCTCACACACGACCAATTGCGCAAGAGATGGGCCTGCCAATCAACCAGAGCGAGCGAGTTTGGGGTTATTTTAATACGCCATCCTGTAGGGATACTTGCTACAAAAAGGATGAGAAACACTGGATCATGCCAAATGTCACTATTAAGCTTCATATTTTACAGACGTCATATTTGAATTTAAAAAAAAGTTTTAACACTCAACATTCTAGAATACAAAAAAGTATTTCTTAAATAAGCAGATTATTAAGAAGAGGAACAAATAAAACTCAGAAGCCCTCATTTCAATTACTTTAATTCAAAGGTGAAAATATTTTATAGTAGCCCGATTTCAAAAGATTTCCTATCAAGAAGGAATAATTGCTTATTATAGTTTTTGATGATATTTAAAAGGCAAATTTACAGACAAGAATATTTTTTGGTAGAAAACACGAGAAAATGTTACATAACTACATAAACAATACTACATAGAGAGGGATATTTATCAAGCCGTCAACCGCAAATACACTGGAATTCCGCAGCGTAATTGTGGCGAGCTTGATTTGACCCATTTATCAAAGCCTACAGACCGGCAGAAATTGAAATTTGTGACGTAACATACGATCTGCCAGTCTCAATCCGACACAGATCGATGGTTACGTCATTACAGATGTTCCGAATACAAATTCGGCACTATCTGACAACTTTTGCAAGTTAACAAATTTCTAACAGGTACGCTCGCCACTATTCTGACCTAGCATACCTGGTTTTCAATCCGCCACCCTGGAGGCCGCGGATGCCATAGAAATCAATGGGAGTCTGAAAGCAGCAAAAGCTCATGTTCGATGCTGCCAGATATCCCATTGATTTCTAGGGTAGAAAACAAATTACGTTTACACCTAACACCCTAACATGTTCCCCGAGTCTAAACACCCCTAATCTGCCACCCCGACATCGCCGCCACCTACATAATGTTATTAACCCCTATCCCGCCGCTCCCTGACACCGCCGCAACTAAATAAATGTATTAACCCCTATCCCTCCACTCCTGGAGCCCATCGCAACTCTAATAAAGTTATTAACCCCCTATCCCGCCGCTCCCGGACCCCTCTGCAACTAAATAAATGTATTAACCCCTGTCCTCCCACATCACTACCACTTACTAAACCTATTAACCCCTAAACCGCCAGCCCCCCACATTACCATAAACTAAATTAAGCTATTAAGCCCTAAACCTAACAACTCGCTAACTTTACATTAAATATTAACTCATCCCTATCTAATAATAAATTTAAACTTACCTTTAGAATTAAAATAAACTATATTAAACTACTAATTAACCTACCCTAACTATTATCCTACAATTACATTAAACTATATTAAACTATTAATTAACAATTAAATTAACTATATTACATATTTAAAAACCTAACCCTACTCAAGTTATTTAAATCTACTATTAATAATTACTAAGTTACAAAAAAATAACAACTAAGTTACACAAAATAAAAAACACTAAGTTACACAAAATAAAAAACACTAAGTTGCACAAAATAAAAAAATCAATTATAAAATATTTAAACTAATTACACCTAATCTAATAGCCCTTTCAAAATAAAAAAGCCCCCCCAAAATAAAAAAAAAAACCTAGCCTACACTAAACTAGCAATGGCCCATAAAAGGGCCTTTTGGGGGGCATTGCCCCAAAGAAATCAGCTCTTTTTACCCCCAACAGTAAAACCCACCACCCACACAACCAACACCCCCAAATAAAAACTAAATCTAAAAAACCTAAGCTCCCCATTGCCCTGAAAAGGGCATTTGTATGGGCATTGCCCTTAAAAGGGCATACAGCTATTTTACTGCCCAAAGTCCCTAACCTAAAATTAAAACCCACCCAATAAACCCTTAAAAAAACCTAACACTAACCCCCGAAGATCCACTTACAGTTTTCGAAGACCGGACATGCATCCTCATCCAAGCGGCAGAAGTCCTCAGCGAAGCGGGCCGAAGTCTTCATCCAAGCGGGCAGAAGTCTTCATCAAGACGGCATCTTCTATCTTCATCCATCCGGCGTGGAGCGGCTCCATCTTCAAGACATCCGGCACGGAGCATCCTCTTCTTACGACGTCTTTTGAACTTGACCGAGGCCTGATATATCTTTTGTATACATTTGCCCTCCACCTACCCATCTTTTTTATCTGCACAGCTGGACCCTTTATGTTGCTGCACTTGTAGATGCCCCTATTCTGAAGGAATGGGGTTTAAATAACTAGCATCTCATCCTAATTTTTCAACTGCCAACCGAAAAACCTTTTAAAAATTCAAAACTGGTTAAAGGGACATGAGACCCACATTTTTTCTTTCATGATTTAGAAAGAGCATGTAATTTTAAACAACTTTCTAATTTACTTCTATTATCTAATTTGCTTTATTTTCTTGTTATACTTAGCTGAAAAGCATATCTAGATAGGCTCAGTAGCTGCTGATTGGTTGCTGCCCATAGATGCCTCGTGTGTTTGGCTCACCCATATACATTGCTATTTCTTCAACAAAGGATAGCTAAAGAATGAAGAAAACTAAATAATAGAAGTAAATTGGAATGTTGTTTAAAATTATATTCTCTCGCTGAATCATGAAAGAAAATGTTTGGGTTTAGTGTCCCTTTAAATTACTCCCATCTTTATGCCTAAAAAACATAATGCCCACTGCAAGATCCACCTCCAAATAATTCTTTACCCATGTAACTGGACAGATTTTACTTTCTGACGCCTTAGCTGATAGGCCGTCAAATAAATGTAAATATCTCATCAATATTAGTTAATTGTTTTGTTGCTGGATATTGAACACTGTTATAAGCACCATGGCAGCTGTATTGTTACATGAAGTGCATCCTTTTTGTATGATTATATGTATAATCCTATTACCCCCTAAATGATTATATATACTAAACCTATTAACCCCTAAACCGCCAGCCCCCCACATTGCCATAAACTAAATTAAGCTATTAACCCCTAAACCTAACAACCCGCTAACTTTACATATAAATATTAACTCATCCCTATCTTATAATAAATTTAAACTTACCTTTAGAATTAAAATAAACTATATTAAATTACTGATTAACCTACCCTAACTATTATCCTACAATTACATTAAACTATATTAAACTATTAATTAACCTACCCTAACTATTATACTAAAATTACATTAAACTAACAATTAAATTAACTATATTACATATTTAAAAACCTAACCCTACTCAAGTTATTTAAATCTACTATTAAAAATTACTAAGTTACAAAAAAATAACAACTAGGTTACACAAAATAAAAAACACTAAGTTACACAAAATAAAAAATAAATTATCAAATATTTAAACTAATTACACCTAATCTAATAGCCCTATCAAAATAAAAAAGCCACCCCCCCAAAATAAAAATAAACCCTAGCACTATGCAACAAAGAATATGGATACTTATATATGTCAACTTTAAGTTGTAACCTAATCAATCTATGTATGTTGTAAAACATTTCAATAAAGAAATAATAAAAAAAATAAAAAAATAAACCCTAGCCTACACTAAACTACCAATGGCCCATAAAAGGGCCTTTTGCGGGGCATTACCCCAAAGAAATCAGCTCTTTTTACCCCCCAACAGTAAAACCCACCACCCACACAACCAACACCCCCAAATAAAAACTAAATCTAAAAAAACCTAAGCTCCCCATTGCCTGAAAAGGGCATTTGTATGGGCATTGCCCTTAAAAGGGCATTCAGCTCTTTTACTGCCCAAAGTCCCTAACCTAAAATTAAAACCCACCCAATAAACCCCCGAAGATCCACTTACAGTTTTCGAAGACCGGACATCCATCCTCATCCAAGCGGCAGAAGTCCTCAGCGAAGTGGGCCGAAGTCTTCATCCAAGCAGGCAGAAGTCTTCATCAAGACGGCATCTTCTATCTTCATCAATCCGGCGTGGAGGGCTCCATCTTCAAGACATCCGGCATGGAGCATCCTCTTCTTACGACGTCTTTTAAAGAATTAAGTTTCCTTTAAATGACGTCATCCAAGATGGCGTGTCTTACATTCCGAATGGCTGATAGAATTCTATCAGCCAATCGGAATTAAAAGGGAAAAAATCCTATTGGTTGTTCCAATCAGCCAATAGGATTGAACTTTCATCCTATTGGCTGATCCAATCAGCCAATAGGATTGAGCTCGCATTCTATTGGCTGATTGGAATAGCCAATAGAATGCAAACTCAATCCTATTGGCTGATTGGATCAGCCAATAGGATGAAAGCTCAATCCTAATTTATTCTAAAGGTAAATTTAAATTTATTATAAGATAGGGATGAGTTAATATTTAATGTAAAGCTAGCGGGTTGTTAGATTTAGGGGTTAATAGCTTAATTTAGTTTATGGCAATGTGGGGGGCTGGCGGTTTAGGGGTTAATAGGTTTAGTAAGTGGTAGTATTGTGGGAGGCCAGGGGTTTAGGGGTTAATACATTTATTTAGTTGCGGAGGGGTCCAGGAGTGGGGGGATAGGGGTTAATAACTTTATTAGAGTTGCGATAGGCTCCGGGAGCGGAGGGATAGGGGTTAATAACTTTATTAGAGTTGCGGTGGGCTCCAGGAGCAGCGGGATGGGGGTTAATAACTTTATTTAGTTGCGTCGGGGTCCGGGAGCGGCGGGATAGGGGTTAAACATTTTAGTATAGTGGCAGTGTTTAGTGACAGGGTATAAATAAAGTTGGGAAAAAGCCGAATAGCAGCGAGATCGATGACTGCTAGTTAACAACAGTCCGCTGCTCATCGCCCCATACTTGGTGCGTGGCTTTTTGACAGCTTTTTTTTATAAATAAGGAGAGCGTATTCAGGTCCGCGGCCGCGATGTTAGGCGAGCGTATTGGTGCCGTCGAATGCAGCATAGTTGATGGCTTGATAATTCGGCCTCAGAGTCTTTTCTGCATTGTACATAAAAGTCAACTGTTTAGGAACCTCATATTTATTTTTAGGTGGGATTCAAAGAGGATAAACATGATCAAGATAAAACACAATCTGCACCACATAATATTTCTATTTCATATAAGGGGCCACTTAACACATATGTAGTATAGACTAAAAGTAAAATACATTCTTGTGTCTATTGGAGTAAACATCCCTCCAATAGACACAAGAAGACCTCTCTTGGGCCTTGGCAAAAAGATTAAAACAACTTGAGAGGGTTATACCAGATATATTATCTGTATTACAAGTATTGCCTACCTTTGGGCCTGGTCTACAAAAATATTAATTTGAATAATGAATACACTGTTTAATAGAGATCAGGTGAACATGATGTTGTCCCCAATTAAATATCTAGGAAACGTGAATAGAAACAATTTAACCCCATCATAGTCTGCAGATTCAATATATACATATGAATCATATAAATATCTATCTATATATAAAACTTTCAACAGATGTCCTTTATCCCACACCAGTTCTTTTGTTAACATCAGCTCAGGAGAGAAAAAAAGTTGTAAAATGAGCAGTTTTGAATGATCTGCCTATGAACCCCTAAAAATGTACGTTGAAGATGTTGAGGCATCAGCTAAAATGCATTCTCCGCTTGTGTAGGGGAATCTGCCACCAAACCACCATTCACGTGGAACTAAAGTTTGGGATTATTGAAATATGATTATGAGCTCTTTGATCAGTTCCAGCCACATGCAATTAGCAGCCGGCAGTGTACCTTGCTTTCCCCATAGCCAAGAGAATATCACAATCCACCAATTTTTCCATCTCCCTCCTCATGCTACAAATCATATTTGTTTACAGCTTCCGCCAAAAAAAATGTATGTGCCTCAAGCTTGCTGACACTGCCCACTCTGCAATCGTCGTTCAGTGAGGCACAAGAAGTGCTCTCGTAATAGAAAGTCCAATGCTACAGTAAATTAAAATCATTGGGCTCCATCATAAAAGTATAGCTCACTGATTCCCTCTTCTATTTTTCCACAACTTGTCAGCTATAGTTCTAAAAATTCATCCTGCAGCACGCACATGAGCTATATTGCGGCAAGAAGATTCCTGCCAGAGGGTTGGTGTGGAGGCCACAGTCTCAAGATATGTTCCAGAATAGAAGGACTACACAGGAGCAGCAACTAACTGAAGCTCTTACTTAAAATAGATCTGCAAGCTATAGCTGTCTAACGTTTTGACGGTTGGCTGGACTTTCTTGTAGAATTACACACCTCAGTGTCCAGGGCTGCTAAGTATGCGTTGTATCACAGGATTTTTACGTTTTTTTGTTTTGTTTGTTTTTTAAACTATAAACCGTTTATTTCTAGACCCCTGACCTTCCACCAGCTTAACTAAGCATGACCACATATCAATGATTTTTACCCCCTTTAACACATTCAGCAAAATAAATATTTTTCATCCATCTAATTCCTACTGCCCTAGAGCAAAATCCCAAATTCACTTCCTGCTTGGTCATTACAGTATGTATTGCTGCCCAATGAACCTAGGTGTGTCCCAGTAGCCACACACTTGACCGAGGCCTGATATATCTTTTGTATACATTTGCCCTCTACCTACCCATCTTTTGTAGCTGCACAGCTGGACCCTTTATGATGCTGCACTTGTAGCTGCCCCTATTCTTAAGAAATGGGGTTAAATAACTAGCATCTCATCCTAATTTTTCAACTGCTAACCGAAAAACCTTTTAAAAATTGAAAACTGGTTAAAGGGACATGAAACCCACATTTTTTTCTTTCATGATTTAGAAAGAGCATGTAATTTTAAACAACTTTCTAATTTACTTCTATTATCTAATTTGCTTTATTCTCTTGTTATACTTTGCTGAAAAGCATATCTAGATAGGCTCAGTAGCTGCTGATTGGTTGCTGCTCATAGATGCCTTGTGTGATTGGCTCACCCATATACATTGCTATTTCTTCAACAAAGGATAGCTAAAGAATGAAGAAAACTAAATAATAGAAGTAAATTGGAATGTTGTTTAAAATTATATTCTCTATCTGAATCATGAAAGAAAATGTTTGGTTTTTACTGTCCCTTTAAATTACTCCCATCTTTATGCCTAAAAAACATAATGCCCACTGCAAGATCCACCTCTAAATAATTCTTTGCCCATGTAACTGGACAGATTTTACCTTCTGACGCCTTAGCTGATAGGCCGTCAAATAAATGTAAATATCTCATCAATATTAGTTAATTGTTTTGTTGCTGGATATTGAACACTGTTATAAGCACCTTGGCAGCTGTATTGTTACATGAAGTGCATCCTTTTTGGATGATTTTATATATATATAATGTGTGTACATATGTATTTACGCATTTATGTGTTTTACTGTATATTTACTGTAATATATATTATTTTACAGGAAAATGTCCCTTTTGTGAGTATGCGTGTATATACCAATACCTGTATATTTCTTCCTATAGATACTGTTTATAGGAATAGATATGTATTTTAAATTAACAGTATCAGATATATATAGAAATATATATTTAATAATAAAATTACATTTTTTTTCTATGTGAAGAACAAATGAATGTAAAATATGCATTTTGGGCATAGTATTTCGCAATTAAGATCATAACACGGTCAGGTTAGCACACATGAAAACTTAGTAATCCCACAACTATTTTATTTCATAATTGTCTCATATATTTCTTAAAGAAACAATAAACACCTCAAATTTTTTTTTTATTTAATGTTAGTTATGTGTAATGAAACAACCGCAATACATTTTCATTATTTATTTTGTCTCTTTTCATGTAATTTAGCTCTGAAAATTGAGTAATTTCTAATTTACTGGACTTGGAATGTACCCTGCTGACTCCTTAAAGCTAACCCTGCTATATATCTGTTCCTGATTGGCTTTATCAGATAATACATTTCATACTAACTTTATGACAGCAGCTAGCCTTGTTGTCTGTAAACTAAAGTCTAGATTGGCTCCTCCAAATAAGGCAAATGGTGGGTGGAGTTTCGCTATTGAAAACTAATTGCAGTAAAAAGTGTGTTAATTTGTTTTAAAAACATTAAGACTTGGCTGATATATTATTCTATAGAAATGTCTTGTAATTATAATGTATTTACTGACCCATTAAAACCAAATTCTAGGGACAAATGGAGGAACCATGCAGCCCCTACACAACCAGGGATTACTAATTTGTATCAAATTAATAAATAAAATATGAAAAGAGCATAGGAATGGGAAGATATCATAGCGCTACACCTCAAAATCCCCCACCAAATCGTATTGCCCTTGTCATAGGCCTAGTTGGCTTGTCTATTTTCTTTTTAATATTTTTTTATTTGTTTTATTCTCCTTTCTGACAACATAGTTAATGAAAGCTCCAGGCCCAAAACAGATTCATAGACAAAAAGAGATCTCCCTTGCAGGTTTTCTCCTTTACTACGATTACTTGATTTTTTTTTGGTTGCATGCACTTTGATGCTCTCAAATAATAAAACTGCTTTTCAGTAAGCAGTGCACAAAGCAAACACTGATTAATATTAATAGCATGAATATTGCATTATTTTCCTGATTAATATTAATGATGGCTCAGCTTGGATAACTGAAGCGTATGATGGTGAGAGGCCCAGTAGGGTGCAAGTTTGCTAGAGGATAGAATATGCTTTGCCTCTGTCCAAAACAGCATGGTCAATTGTTAAACCATCATACATCTAGATATATACCCCACAGATTAGTAATCCCATAAGGAGTTTCAATGAATTACACTGCTTTGGTTACTGGCTTTTTTTTTCCATTTTACAACGTTCAAATGTAAATTACCACTGAAGACTAAATTAAATTCACAGCTGCAATATAATTAGTAAACTCTAGCTGACTAAGAAACAAATTTTATATTAGCTATCATTTATGTTATCAGTCAAGTTCAGTATTATTTTTGTTCTTTTTGCTGATGCAATTCTACCCAAAGTTGTTAATAAAAGTGTCAAAAAGTATGAGTATACATTGATATATCATTGTAAATGTATACCATCCTAGATTTGCTAGAAATCAATTAATTCTCATTGACAACAAAAATATCTCTAAGTAGCCTGTTGTTCTCTTATGACGATTTGTTTACGCTTTTATAGCTATCTAGTCACTAGAGAGGTTTTCTCTTCTCTCTAAAGAAGTCCTTCAATATAGGGTGCGGGGCTTGGAGGTGTTCAAATGTCCATTAAAGAATGGCACTACATGTATACTTAGTTTCAATCTGAAGCCAGTTAGTCGATTTAAAGGGACATTATACACTCATTTTTTCTTTCCATAAATGTTTTGTAGATGATCTATTTATATAGCCCATTAAGTTGTTTTTTTTTAAATGTATAGTTTTGCTTATTTTTAAATTACATTGCTCTGATTTTCAAACTCCTAACCAAGCCCCAAAGTTTTAGGAGAATACCGACAGATACCGACTCCAGCTTGCTCCTGTTTGTGTAAAGGGTCTTTTCATATGCAAAAAAAAAAGGGGGAGGTGGGCTTTCCAGATACCCTTTCAACAGAGCTAAACTGAGAGTTTCTAAGTACGTTTTTAAACAGTTTTATACTGGATTTTTATATCAGTATCTGTGCATCTTATTCTTTATAGTAGTGTCTATTACATGCAGTTATATGAAAATTGTTGTATATTGTCCCTTTAAACATAATCTCACCCTATTGTAGCTTCATTTTGGAGAAAATTTACTCTCAATTAATCCATCTCCCTCACATACAAAACGAGGATGTTTTCTTAATCAATTTAAAAATTTGGTGATGATTAGAGGTAATTATTTCTATGAGTAAAGTCTGTGTAGGCATGGGCATCCGCAGAAATTTTTCCAAGGGGGGGGGCAAAAAAAATAATTTTTACAATGAATAATAATATCAGTAGCAAAGTGTGCAACAGGAGAGAAGAACACACTGCTCACTGGTATCAGGTGGGTGCATAGTCAGCAATGTGCCATTAGGGTCTTAATTATAGTTATATAAACCAGTGATTGCTTTGGCAGGTCAGTTATTTGCAATTTAGAAGAATGATGGAATTATGTGCTGTAATTGGGGACTGATAAAGGAGTAAAGTAAAATGGGTAGTGGGACCATATAAGTAATTAAAAGGATACTAAGCTCACATATTTTTTTTCTTTCATGATTCAGATAGAGTCTGAATCTGCCTCTCTTTTTATCTCACTTTTCACCTTCCTCCCTTTGCCTTTCCCTCCCTATCCCTCTCTGGCTTCTTTCTCTCCTCTTGTCTATCTCTCTCCTTGTCTCTCTAACCTGTGTCTCACTGTTTTTCTGTCTGCCTTTTTATACGTCTCCTTTTCTCTCTCTCTTTTCTCTCCCCCCCTCCCCAACTAGCTCACCTTTATGGGACTAAGCATGGAGCAATATATGATAATTTGATGATGAAGACTTAACACAGAATATGCTGTTAGGAATAATGGTATAGCTAATGCTCAAACTAATAATGTCCATGCTAAGGTGGATACTTATTAAGAGTGGTATATGAATATTGAAACTGCTACCCCATGGCTGATGAAGCTGTGTTTCAGCTGAAATATGTGGATAGCTGCTGATGCTCAGCATGCAAAGGGCAGACATTCACTCACTTTCAGTTAGAGCCTGCACTGTACAAAGTCAGTGTGCTGTGTGTAAAGAGTCAGTTTGTTGTGTGTAAAGGGAGGAGGTATCATGACCCCTGAACACCTAATGCTGCAGCATATAGGCAATTAGAGAAGTCCTGAAAGGCTAATTTGTTGCTGATTTTCTTGCAGCTCTGTAGTGACTTGTGATCCTCATGTTATTGCAAAAGTCTAACTCTGCTTTGCTTCTGTGTTTCTCCCTCCCCCTCCAAATATTTAAACAATGTATCTTAAAGCACATATTTTATTTCTGAAGCTGTCTAACCTTGCATTAAAATACTGATTGCTCTGTTATACCAGCCTGGATGCAACCCTGAGTGGCTGCTTATTATGCTTGACTGTAAGGGGAAAAATTCCAGGGGGGCATCTGCCCCCCTTGCCCCTCCCTGCGAACACCCATGTGTGTAGGACCAAAACCGGTCAGACTATTTTCTTAAAGGGACATTCTGGTCAAAATTGAAATGCACATAGATGAATTACATCTTTGGATAGAAACAAATTTGCAATATAAATGTACTGGCAAAAATGCTTTTAGTAAAAGTTATCACTGTTTTAGTGATAATATTTTTCTCTGCACATGCATGTGAAGCATAGAGCAGAGTACCAGTTGGGCTTTTATAATGTCAGATGGTATCAGCCCCTTAGGCTCTCTGAGCAAGTGCTGTGTTTAAAGTGCTAGTGCAAGAAGAATACTTAAATACACAATTGAAATAACTATAGCTTTTATTAGTAGCATGTTTGCTAATTCATGTATATTGTAAAAATGTTTCTATTCAAGTGAAATGATACTGTTTAAATTCCAAGTTTGGCTTGAATGTCCCTTTAACCCCACATTTTTCCCCCTGCTGTTTCTAAAGGCTGTATTTTAAAAACATTGTTGGCAATAAAGGATTCTTATTTAATACATTCATAAGGATGCTGTATGGGCTTTGCATTGTATTCTCTTAGCCCTTTCAGCAACTTTGATCTCAGTTGATTTTTTCTAACTTTAATGTTTGAACCCAGGTGCATAAACATAGTAATTCTGAATAGTTAAACTTGCAATCAACAAAGAACATGCTGATTTTTGTTTTAAAGTTTCATATTAAAAAAATATAATTGAAGCTGTATATTTTACTTATTCTTAAACCAGAAAACAATTCTGTGTTTTACACAAAAACTTTAGCATTAAAAGATTTATAAAATATGAAAACAATTAAGATATATTAAGAAAAGTCATTTAATAGCTTAGAAATATGTTGGAAAATTGTTTTCTGATGGACCAAAATACTGTACAAAATATTGGTGAAGGTAATGATGTGCAAGTCCACATGCTGATGAATTTCAAATGTACTGAAGATGGTTTTCAAAACTTTTGAATACTCCTTTGAAAACGACATCGTAGAACTGGCAGCAAACTTTGATGGATTGGAAAAAAAAAAACTTTGTTGCTTTGCTTCTGTTTAAATGTCAGGGCTGATATCTCTTTATTTTTCTGAGAAAACAATAATTAGGTATTGAAATAAATGTGGGCAGAGTGATTTTAAAATAGTTATCACTTTTTTAAAACCACTTTTTTATGGAAATAGTTTTTTATGAAAGGAAAACTGTGATGTTTAAAGATGCAAGATATTTTATTTCTACTCATTTTCTGCATATCATCACTTATTTGTATCGAAAACCATATGTATAAGCTCCAAAATGTGGAACCATAGTGTTTGATTGAAATATTTAGAAAATGATGACTCCCATGATGCTATAGAAAAATGGCACATTTAAGTGATTTCTAAAAGTGCTAACCTGCTGAGAAAACAAAATATGATTTGTGTGATTAACTCAAAAACACTGACGTTGCAGTTTAAATACAAACATCTAAAAATAGATTTTAGTGCAACATTCTGAAATATCATAGCAGTGAAAAAAGTTATTTGAAAAATTTTGGTGGCCATATTGATCATTATGTACATGATGGAGTTTTTCTATGAGCCCCTGGCTAAACTCAATACCCTGAAACGTATCAGCTGTTTTTATCAGGAGCCAAGTTTGGCAGATTGAGGCCTTGAGCAATGGCTCAGTAATAGGCTGCGACCCCCTGGGCTTTCCTGGGATACACCGTTACTTCTTGACTTTATAATACAAGATCAATATTAGTAGCTGATTTTTGAAGATCTCATGATTATTTGCAGCTCCTTATATCCCTGAACCATGATGCAAGAAAATTTTATTTAACAGTGGAAAACCTCCTGCAAGCACTACTAGAAAATAATACCGGACAGTTACTTTATGCAGCTTGTTATGGAAGACAGCAACTCAGCTGAAAAATATCTTACTGACTATTCTGTCAATCCACATTCACACAGTGAGGTACCCAGGTGAGCCTGCACAAGGTACCTCTCAGGCAGGCGTTCACGGATTAGATTCGGTCAGCATTGTTGGACCAACATCAAAAGACATCATTACGGATCCTGTTGCAGAAGGACTCCCTCCTGCCAAACCACCGTAACTCATTAATAATGCCTTGCAAAGAGATTCATTATCTCAAAGAAGCACCACTTCTTCACCTTGTGAGTACATCATTCCATCAAGTCTGTATTTTTTATCAGATGGGACACTGCACATACTGCAAAAAGGTGCCTATGTGTGGACAATGTCCAATTTGTTTAAGGGCACCATTCGTCATAAAACATTTGCTCTGATTGACTTTCCAGTGATGAATGATTGGCACATTACCATATTACGTTCTGAAGGAACACTTCAACCCAGTTCTGCCTCTACATGTCACAATGTTACCGCCGGCATAACAGGAGAGGGCTAATCAAAGATATATTCATCCTGCATAATGTAGCCTTACATTTTGGTGTACAATACAACAACTGTATGTTATCTAGTTTATGTGAATCGTTTTTCAATTGCAAAGCTGCCACTAGTTAATATTATCTTCACTTTGAACTTTAAAGTAACTTTCTGTATGATGTTATAAGTTCCTTTTGTTGGTGTACTACTGTGTACAATCATCAATGATCAGTAATAAGAATGTCTTGCTCTAAATGCTTAAGGGGTTCTTTAGTTGGGGTGGGGACTAAGATATTTCTATATCTATACCAGAATACTACCCTTATCTTAATATGATCACTCATTCATTATTTTCTTGTGGTCACCATCATATATGATGGCTTGCACTGTGCCGCCCGGCCAGCCGGACATGGTAGGGAGGCGAACCAATATCTTTGTGGAGTATACCACTTTAACATGATTTGTGATTTTAGACATTTCACTCTACCCCCTAACCAATATTTTCTTTATGCTTTAAATGCATACATTTTAAAATTCGTAATAACCTATCGATAAAGGGCTTGCTTTTATAGTATCCATGCTACATTAATCAGCATTTTCTTAAACATCAACACATACAGTACTAAGGGAGTTACCAATATGTTACTCATTTTATGTATCACTTTATGAAATCTTTCTTTTTTCTACTACTAATCTTTTAATGGTTCCACTCCACTACCTTTTTAATAGACTTCTACTTACTATTGGAGGACATTTATTTACATTTCTTGTATTGATCTCGGTTGTACAGTAACAATTAGCATCTATTTATCACAGGTCTAAGAGTGACCATTTAATCCTATAAATTGTTGTAAGGATTTCCTTTTATATCATTTATAGACTATACTTGCAGAAAACTATATTAGAATTTTTATGTTATATAGCCTTTTTTTTGTTTGTTAATTTTAAATTTTTACAAAAAGGGGTCAAAGAGAGCCCCCCCCCCCCAAGAAACACATTTAGAAAAATGAGGACTGTCCCAGAATGCAGTTATTATTATCTTATGTGAAAATGTATGTGTAACAATGCCTTATGTTGTATTAGCCATATTTTTTTTCTGTTTTATGTCCTCAATAAAAAGAAAAGAAAAAAGCATTACATTAATAAGCTTAAACAGAATGTAAAGTTTGACACTTTTTTTTACAAGATCTTGCTTAACGCATGGACATTCATCACCAGGCCCTACTGCAGGAGATTGGCACTTCCTCGGGTCTGTGGGAGATGTGATCCTGTAGTGCCGCTGGAGATTATACTGGAAAACGAGTCCCTCAAGTTATATGGCAAACCCAGAGGCATAACAAAAAAACACAGGGCCCAGGTGCAAGAATCCAAGAAGGTCGCATAGGAATGTGTGTGTGTAGTTGTAGCAGAGAGAGGGGTTCGGTTTAAAAAAAGTTTTAATTATTGTCCAGTAGCAGCAGCTTAGCCCTACATGATATAGCTCTCCATTAGGACGACACCCTTACACTAACACCCCCTCCCTACCCCATCCTCCCCTGCAAATAGCTTACACTCATGGGGCTGTAGTAGGGTTGCCACCTCGGCCATGTTTTCCTGGACACTTAGGAGTTACACATGCTGCAGGGTGTGCAGGGAGGAACGTGATTTGTGCGGTCTATCAGCACTATTCATGCGATGTCCAGAGGCACAATACAAGTTCCTCCCTGCTTAACCTGCAGCATGTGTAACTCATAAGTGTCCAGGAAAACATGGCCGAGGTGGCAACCCTAGGCTGTAGTAACTCTCTGTCAGGCTCCCTGTGTGAAACTAGAGACTGAGCACAGATGAATTACATCTCACTGTATTATTTCCAGGACTGTTAGCCTCCCTGCACTATATATGCAGTGCTCTGAACGGCCACTTCTAAGTAGCTGAATAAACACTACTACCGGACATGTTGTAAACACTAAGCCCCTGCCCTTAGCCCAGTCAGCCTCTGTAAAAAGGGCATCAGTGGACCACTAAAAGATTACCTGAATGTTTTTCTACAAAGATGCAGCCTGCTTCTCCATGCCTGCCACCATTACTTATCTATCCAAGCTAGTCCCTTCCTCTTCACAGAAGGATCCACATGTGGGAAAGAGGGAGGCTAAGTTTACGCCCCCCTGCTGGGGTATCCTGAGCTTACTGGAGCTGCCTGTTGTTAGGGAAAGGGGGGCTGAGATGGTAAGAAAGGAGCGTTGTGGGATGGGACTAAATCTGACACGATGAAGTGACGCTCCCTCCCAATTCAGTCATGTTGATAGCGCAACTTGTTGCTTCATCTGCAAGTGCAGGAGCAGAGACAGAGCTAGCACAGGACAGTAGGAGTGGTGTGACTAGATCTGACAGTGACACACTCAGTCACTGAAGTGCCGCCCCTTTTTAAGTGCTGCCTGGATCCGGTGGACCCACTTGATCCCATCATTAAGCCAGCCTTGCTCTCACTCACTACTGACTACACGTGCAGTCACAAGCCGTTTGAATAGACTACACTTGCAGTCACAAGCCAATTGAGTAGACTACACGTGCAGTCAGTCAGGAGCCAATGTGTGCCCTAAATCCAATAGCATAGGCTGTTCAACATTTGTGCTAAAAAAAATTCTGGAAACAGAAACAATAATAACACCACAGCCTTCAGTGAAGGTTAAAAAAGGGACCTGCTCCAGATGAAGGAGCTCTGGAATCGAATACCCGATATTATAAAGAGGCTTGCCCTTATAAGAAAATAAGCCTAAGGCAAGTCCTCACTGTCAAGTACTGCTGACGATATGGCCCATGTTTTTATAGCCAGATAATACCCACTTTTTTATGTTTGAAATGATTTGATATCTCTATTGCTCATAATATTTGTATACATGTAGTAGTTACTTTTTTATGAGTGCTGATTTTGATGGTCTTTTTATGAGGTAATTCCGACTCTCGTGTTGCATCAGTTATAATTATTACCCTGTAGTTACTTAATTCTCTCCCATGTAGACCCATAGGGGCCAATTTATTAATGTGCGAGTGGACATGATACGATGTAGCATATCATGTCCGACGCACATCAATAAATGCCGACAGCATATGCTGTTGGCATTTATCATTACACAAGCAGTTCTTGTGAACTGCTTGTGCAATGCCGCCCCCTGCAGATTTGCGGCCGCTAGCAGGGGATGTCAATCAGCCCGATCATATAGGATCGGGCGGATTGATGTCCGCGGACTTTAGAGCAGGCGGACAAGTTATGGAGCAGCGGTCTTTAGACCACTGCTTCATATCTTCTGTTTCCGGCGACCCTTGAAATAGGGCATCAAGCTTAATTTGGAGCTTGATAATTCAGTGTGTAGATTGTTTATTTATTATAAGTGGACAATACTTATGTACTTTCCCTTTGTAAATGTATAATCTAGGCCATATATTAAGAGCCTTTTAGGGGGGAATCCTTCTGTCTTAGAAGCCGGACCACTTTTGGTTCAGCACTCTGGATAGCGCTTGCTGATTGGTGGCTACATTTAGCCACCAATCAGCAAATGCTACACAGGTGCTAAATCTATATTTTTAAAACATTTGTATGGAAAAGTAGCAGTTACACATGCATTATTATAGTTCAGATGAAAATTGCTATTGTCAGTCACATGCAAAGGAAATTGTGTACAATATGACAGTTTATACCAACTGGGTTGATATTCAATGTACTCTGTAGAGCAATTTTTCCTTTTAAAACCTGAAAATCACTACCAATGATAAGCACCTGCTACTAAGAGGTAAATCACTCATAGAGCCCCATTAACTAAAGACGTTCGGACAAAGTTCTCAAGTTGAGAAGATGTCCGCACAGTTTTGCAGCGTAAAGGCAGCAAACCCTGTACGTCCGCTGCCCCTATGTAACATTACACGCTCCCTTGAGTATCTAATTTAGCAACCAATTGCACA
Source organism: Bombina bombina (assembly GCF_027579735.1). NCBI lineage: Eukaryota > Metazoa > Chordata > Amphibia > Anura > Bombinatoridae > Bombina > Bombina bombina. The sequence continues at coordinate 588,362,232 of NC_069503.1, read as the reverse complement.
AGAGAAGGGCCTGTCAATTCCCCGGAGCGAGCGTGTTCTGGGGGATTACGCTCCACCAACTCTGATAAATGCTGCTTCTTACATTGTAGGAAGCAGAAGGCTCACATGTTCTAGCACTGAGTTAGGTTAGTCACGGTAACACCCTCAGTTGTAGCTGCTTTTAATAAAAGTGACTCATCCAGGTTGCTTGCCGTTCTATTAAAAAAGGAAGCACATATATATATATATATATATATTTAATAGTGCCTCATTTTGCAGCCTGTATGAGATCTCTAGTCCCTTGTTTTTAAAACTACTAATTCATTTATTTTATGCCCTATCATTTATACATAAATTATAATTTATTCAGCATGTTCTTTATCTGTAATTATACAAGTTACTTTTGTGCAACAATAATTTATATTCTTGAGGTGTCATTAAAAATATCTTCCTCACAAAGAATACATTTTCATTGAAAGCACAGAAACTCTTGGCTTGATGATTTTAGATAATTATTACTGACAAATAAGTCACACTGTGATTTTATATAAATGATGTTATTTATACCCTAATGAAACAAATTAATTGCTGTAATCATGCAAATACTTTTGCAAAT